>NW_027638622.1:810307-812572 GCF_951216825.1 Electrona antarctica
CCCCCTTTTCCCCTCACTGTATATGTTTCTTTTCCCTTTTTACCTCCATTATGATGAATTCCTGTACTGTTCTTTGTCTATATAGAAGTGTCTATTTGTACGTCTCTAAATGTTTTGATGAATTGAACATGGTGGACCCTGTTGTAAACAAGTGTAATGCTTAATTGGGTCGTCCACTCACAGTTAACAGCCTTTGTATTGAGTTTGTGCTTGAAATGTACTGTAATTCTGCAAACTGTTAATAACATTTTCAATCAATCAATCAAAACACACACACACACACACACACACACAGCTAGCTTATTGCTATAGTGAGAAGTAGAAACATGCGCGAGCTCTCTCTGAGGAAGCTGAACTCGTACCGCTGCGGGTTTAATTGGTCACAGCTGTTTAGAATCAATTATTATTATTATTGTGCTACGTGTTTAAGATGCGCTGTTTGAAATTATGTTTCATTCATTACCCCCCCCCCCCCTCACACGCACACACACACACACACACACACACACACACACACACGAGGGGGCGTTCCAAGAGAGAGAGAGAGAGAGAGAGAGAGAGGACAGTGTGTCGGAGTGTTTGCATCATTCCAGCTCACCAGCAGGACGTTAATATCTCTATGCTGACCTGCAGTGAACAGACATCATTCTATAGTATCTATACAGTCCTACTGCAGTCTGCTAACCTCGCATAGCAGCAGCTAGCCTTCATTCATCTGCCTTCAGTCCTAGGATAGATCTAACAGACTACAGTCCTATCCTAACCTGGAGGTTAGATCTAACAGACTACAGTCCTATCCTATCCTCAGTAAGCAGCCTGCAGTGAAGCGGACATCTCTCTATCTCTCCTATCCTAACCTGGAGGTTAGATCTAACAGACTACAGTCCTATCCTCCTGAAGTGAAGCAGACATCTCTCTCTCTAGTCCTGCCTGGAGGTTAGAGTAACACTAGCTGTCTATCTGGGACTGAAGACGAAGAAAGGAATACAACAACAACCTCAACCACACACTGTGTCTGACAGACAGTTCTATAGCTAACCTAACCCTGCCTACCTGCCCTGGCGAAGAACGGAATACAACAAACAACGACAAACTAACGTCCTACACTCAACCCTGACGCAGAGAGGGAGAGAGAGCACGTCATCCAACACACAGAGAGAGAGAGAGAGAGAGAGAGAGAGAGAGAGAGAGAGAGACGCATCATAACTGCAGGTAAGATATTGTGTTTGTTTTGTTGGTAAATATTGGATGGAAACAGTAATATAACACCTATGCTGCGGTGACGTAATGCTGTTTACCTGCTACGGTATGCTGTCTGTCTGTCTGTCTGTCTGTCTGCCTGTCTGCCTGCCTGCCTGCCTGCCTGCCTGCCTGTCTGTCTGCCTGCCTGCCTGCCTGCCTGTCTGTCTGTCTGCCTGCCTGCCTGTCTGTCTGCCTGCCTGTCTGCCTGCCTGTCTGCCTGCCTGCCTGTCTGTGGATTAGACATTATGATAATAATCATCATAAATAAATGTTGTTTTATTCCAGCCTGTAGTTTCTATAAGGCTTGGTTTGGTTGGTGTGTTTAGTTGTACTGTGCAGACGCTTTGATCTTTGCTACTTTGTAATTAGCCTCAGCTTGGATCAATATTCTCATGGATGTAGCGGATTGTATCGAGTGAGTCTGACTTTTACTTATATATGCAAATATAAAGATCGATTAGTCTAGTGAAGACATACCGTAGTCTAACTGTACTGACTAGTGAAGACATACCGTAGTCTAACTGTACTGACTAGTGAAGACATACCGTAGTATAACTGACTAGTGAAGACATACTGTAGTCTAACTGACTAGTGAAGACATACCGTAGTATAACTGTACTGACTAGTGAAGACATACCGTAGTATAACTGACTAGTGAAGACATACTGTAGTCTAACTGACTAGTGAAGACACACCGTAGTCTAACTGTACTGACTAGTGAAGACATACCGTAGTATAACTGACTAGTGAAGACATACTGTAGTCTAACTGACTAGTGAAGACATACCGTAGTATAACTGACTAGTGAAGACACACCGTAGTATAACTGACTAGTGAAGACATACCGTAGTCTAACTGACTAGTGAAGACATACCGTAGTCTAACTGACTAGTGAAGACATACCTTAGTCTAACTCACTAGTGAAGACATACCGTAGTCTAACTGACTAGTGAAGACATACCGTAGTCTAACTGTACTGACTAGTGAAGACATACCGTAGTCTAACTGACTAGTGAAGACATA
>NW_027638622.1:812772-830272 GCF_951216825.1 Electrona antarctica
CCGTAGTCTAACTGACTAGTGAAGACACACCGTAGTATAACTGACTAGTGAAGACATACCGTAGTCTAACTGACTAGTGAAGACATACCGTAGTCTAACTGACTAGTGAAGACATACCGTAGTCTAACTGACTAGTGAAGACACACCGTAGTATAACTGACTAGTGAAGACATACCGTAGTATAACTGACTAGAGAAGACATACCGTAGTCTAACTGACTAGTGAAGACATACCGTAGTCTAACTGTACTGACTAGTGAAGACATACCGTAGTCTAACTGACTAGTGCAGACATACCGTAGTCTAACTGACTAGTGAAGACACACCGTAGTCTAACTGTACTGACTAGTGAAGACATACCGTAGTCTAACTGACTAGTGAAGACATACCGTAGTCTAACTGACTAGTGAAGACACACCGTAGTATAACTGACTAGTGAAGACATACCGTAGTCTAACTGACTAGTGAAGACATACCGTAGTCTAACTGACTAGTGAAGACATACCGTAGTATAACTGACTAGTGAAGACACACCGTAGTCTAACTGACTAGTGAAGACATACCGTAGTCTAACTGACTAGTGAAGACATACCGTAGTCTAACTGACTAGTGAAGACATACCGTAGTCTAACTGACTAGTGAAGACATACCGTAGTCTAACTGACTAGTGAAGACATACCGTAGTCTAACTGACTAGTGAAGACATACCGTAGTCTAACTGTACTGACTAGTGAAGACATACCGTAGTCTAACTGACTAGTGAAGACATACCGTAGTCTAACTGACTAGTGAAGACACACCGTAGTATAACTGACTAGTGAAGACACACCGTAGTCTAACTGTACTGACTAGTGAAGACATACCGTAATCTAACTGACTAGTGAAGACACACCGTAGTCTAACTGACTAGTGAAGACATACCGTAGTCTAACTGACTAGTGAAGACATACCGTAGTCTAACTGACTAGTGAAGACATACCGTAGTCTAACTGACTAGTGAAGACATACCGTAGTCTAACTGACTAGTGAAGACATACCGTAGTCTAACTGACTAGTGAAGACATACCGTAGTATAACTGACTAGTGAAGACACACCGTAGTATAACTGACTAGTGAAGACAAACCGTAGTCTAACTGACTAGTGAAGACATACCGTAGTCTAACTGACTAGTGAAGACACACCGTAGTCTAACTGACTAGTGAAGACACACCGTAGTATAACTGACTAGTGAAGACACCCCGTAGTCTAACTGTACTGACTAGTGAAGACATACCGTAGTCTAACTGACTAGTGAAGACACACCGTAGTATAACTGACTAGTGAAGACACACCGTAGTCTAACTGACTAGTGAAGACATACCGTAGTCTAACTGACTAGTGAAGACATACCGTAGTCTAACTGACTAGTGAAGACATACCGTAGTCTAACTGACTAGTGAAGACATACCGTAGTATAACTGACTAGTGAAGACATACCGTAGTCTAACTGACTAGTGAAGACATACCGTAGTCTAACTGACTAGTGAAGACACACCGTAGTATAACTGACTAGTGAAGACATACCGTAGTCTAACTGGCTAGTGAAGACATACCGTAGTCTAACTGACTAGTGAAGACATACCGTAGTCTAACTGTACTGACTAGTGAAGACACACCGTAGTCTAACTGACTAGTGAAGACATACCGAAGTCTAACTGACTAGTGAAGACATACCGTAGTCTAACTGTACTGACTAGTGAAGACATACCGTAGTCTAACTGACTAGTGAAGACATACCGTAGTCTAACTGACTAGTGAAGACACACCGTAGTATAACTGACTAGTGAAGACACACCGTAGTCTAACTGACTAGTGAAGACATACCGTAGTCTAACTGTACTGACTAGTGAAGACATACCGTAGTCTAACTGACTAGTGAAGACACACCGTAGTCTAACTGACTAGTGAAGACATACCGTAGTATAACTGACTAGTGAAGACATACCGTAGTATAACTGACTAGTGAAGACATACCGTAGTCTAACTGACTAGTGAAGACATACCGTAGTATAACTGACTAGTGAAGACATACCGTAGTCTAACTGACTAGTGAAGACACACCGTAGTCTAACTGACTAGTGAAGACATACCGTATTCTTGTACTGACTAGTGAAGACATACCGTAGTCTAACTGACTAGTGAAGACATACCGTAGTCTAACTGACTAGTGGAGACATACCGTAGTCTAACTGACTAGTGAAGACATACCGTAGTCTAACTGACTAGTGAAGACATACCGTAGTCTAACTGACTAGTGAAGACACACCGTAGTCTAACTGACTAGTGAAGACACACCGTAGTCTAACTGTACTGACTAGTGAAGACATACCGTAGTCTAACTGACTAGTGAAGACATACCGTAGTCTAACTGACTAGTGAAGACATACCGTAGTCTAGACTATAGCCGACTATGGACCTACAGTAGGTTACTAGACTATAGCAGACTATGGACCTACAGTAGACTATAGCAGACTATGGACCTACAGTAGGTTACTAGACTATAGCAGACTATGGACCTACAGTAGACTACTAGACTATAGCAGACTATGGACCTACAGTAGGTTACTAGACTATAGCAGACTATGGACCTACAGTAGGCTACTAGACTATAGCAGACTATGGACCTACAGTAGGTTACTAGACTATAGCAGACTATGGACCTACAGTAGGTTACTAGACTATAGCAGACTATGGACCTACAGTAGGCTACTAGACTATAGCAGACTATGGACCTACAGTAGGCTACTAGACTATAGCAGACTGGACCTACAGTAGGCTACTAGACTATAGCAGACTATTGACCTACAGTAGGTTACTAGACTATAGCAGACTATGGACCTACAGTAGGTTACTAGACTATAGCAGACTATGGACCTACAGTAGGTTACTAGACTATAGCAGACTATGGACCTACAGTAGGTTACTAGACTATAGCAGACTATGGACCTACAGTAGGTTACTAGACTATAGCAGACTATGGATCTACAGTAGGTTACTAGACTATAGCAGACTATGGACCTACAGTAGGTTACTAGACTATAGCAGACTATGGACCTACAGTAGACTACTAGACTATAGCAGACTATGGACCTACAGTAGACTCCTAGACTATAGCAGACTATGGACCTACAGTAGACTCCTAGACTATAGCAGACTATGGACCTACAGTAGGTTACTAGACTATAGCAGACTATGGACCTACAGTAGGTTACTAGACTATAGCAGACTATGGACCTACAGTAGGTTACTAGACTATAGCAGACTATGGACCTACAGTAGGTTACTAGACTATAGCAGATTATGGACCTACAGTAGACTACTAGACTATAGCAGACTATGGACCTACAGTAGGCTACTAGACTATAGCAGACTATGGACCTACAGTAGACTACTAGACTATAGCAGATTATGGACCTACAGTAGGCTACTAGACTATAGCAGACTATGTACCTACAGTAGGCTACTAGACTATAGCAGACTATGGACCTACAGTAGGCTACTAGACTATAGCAGACTATGGACCTACAGTAGGTTACTAGACTATAGCAGACTATGGACCTACAGTAGGTTACTAGACTATAGCAGATTATGGACCTACAGTAGACTACTAGACTATAGCAGACTATGGACCTACAGTAGGTTACTAGACTATAGCAGACTATGGACCTACAGTAGGTTACTAGACTATAGCAGACTATGGACCTACAGTAGGCTACTAGACTATAGCAGACTATGGACCTACAGTAGGTTACTAGACTATAGCAGATTATGGACCTACAGTAGACTACTAGACTATAGCAGACTATGGACCTACAGTAGACTACTAGACTATAGCAGACTATGGACCTACAGTAGGTTACTAGACTATAGCAGACTATGGACCTACAGTAGGTTACTAGACTATAGCAGACTATGGACCTACAGTAGGTTACTAGACTATAGCAGACTATGGACCTACAGTAGACTACTAGACTATAGCAGACTATGGACCTACAGTAGACTACTAGACTATAGCAGACTATGGATCTACAGTAGACTACTAGACTATAGCAGATTATGGACCTACAGTAGACTACTAGACTATAGCAGACTATGGACCTACAGTAGGTTACTAGACTATAGCAGACTATGGACCTACAGTAGACTACTAGACTATAGCAGACTATGGATCTACAGTAGGTTACTAGACTATAGCAGACTATGGACCTACAGTAGGCTACTAGACTATAGCAGACTATGGACCTACAGTAGACTACTAGACTATAGCAGACTATGGACCTACAGTAGGTTACTAGACTATAGCAGACTATGGACCTACAGTAGACTACTAGACTATAGCAGACTATGGACCTACAGTAGACTACTAGACTATAGCAGACTATGGACCTACAGTAGGTTACTAGACTATAGCAGACTATGGACCTACAGTAGGTTACTAGACTATAGCAGACTATGGACCTACAGTAGGTTACTAGACTATAGCAGACTATGGACCTACAGTAGACTACTAGACTATAGCAGACTATGGACCTACAGTAGGTTACTAGACTATAGCAGACTATGGACCTACAGTAGACTACTAGACTATAGCAGACTATGGACCTACAGTAGACTACTAGACTATAGCAGACTATGGACCTACAGTAGGTTACTAGACTATAGCAGACTATGGACCTACAGTAGGCTACTAGACTATAGCAGACTATGGACCTACAGTAGACTACTAGACTATAGCAGACTATGGACCTACAGTAGACTACTAGACTATAGCAGACTATGGACCTACAGTAGGTTACTAGACTATAGCAGACTATGGACCTACAGTAGGTTACTAGACTATAGCAGACTATGGACCTACAGTAGACTACTAGACTATAGCAGACTATGGACCTACAGTAGGTTACTAGACTATAGCAGACTATGGACCTACAGTAGGTTACTAGACTATAGCAGACTATGGACCTACAGTAGACTACTAGACTATAGCAGACTATGGATCTACAGTAGGCTACTAGACTATAGCAGACTATGGACCTACAGTAGGTTACTAGACTATAGCAGGCTATGGACCTACAGTAGGTTACTAGACTATAGCAGACTATGGACCTACAGTAGACTACTAGACTATAGCAGACTATGGACCTACAATAGGTTACTAGACTATAGCAGGCTATGGACCTACAGTAGGTTACTAGACTATAGCAGACTATGGACCTACAGTAGACTACTAGACTATAGCAGACTATGGACCTACAGTAGGTTACTAGACTATAGCAGGCTATGGACCTACAGTAGGTTACTAGACTATAGCAGGCTATGGACCTACAGTAGGTTACTAGACTATAGCAGACTATGGACCTACAGTAGGTTACTAGACTATAGCAGGCTATGGACCTACAGTAGGTTACTATACTATAGCAGACTATGGACCTACAGTAGACTACTAGACTATAGCAGACTATGGACCTACAGTAGGTTACTAGACTATAGCAGACTATGGATCTACAGTAGACTACTAGACTATAGCAGACTATGGACCTACAGTAGGTTACTAGACTATAGCAGACTATGGACCTACAGTAGACTACTAGACTATAGCAGGCTATGGACCTACAGTAGGTTACTAGACTATAGCAGACTATGGACCTACAGTAGACTACTAGACTATAGCAGACTATGGACCTACAGTAGGTTACTAGACTATAGCAGACTATGGATCTACAGTAGACTACTAGACTATAGCAGGCTATGGACCTACAGTAGGCTACTAGACTATAGCAGACTATGGACCTACAGTAGACTACTAGACTATAGCAGACTATGGACCTACAGTAGACTACTAGACTATAGCAGACTATGGACCTACAGTAGGTTACTAGACTATAGCAGACTATGGACCTACAGTAGACTACTAGACTATAGCAGACTATGGACCTACAGTAGGTTACTAGACTATAGCAGACTATGGACCTACAGTAGACTACTAGACTATAGCAGACTATGGACCTACAGTAGGTTACTAGACTATAGCAGACTATGGACCTACAGTAGGTTACTAGACTATAGCAGACTATGGACCTACAGTAGGCTACTAGACTATAGCAGACTATGGACCTACAGTAGGTTACTAGACTATAGCAGACTATGGACCTACAGTAGGCTACTAGACTATAGCAGACTATGGACCTACATTAGACTATAGCAGACTATGGACCTACAGTAGGTTACTAGACTATAGCAGACTATGGACCTACAGTAGACTACTAGACTATAGCAGACTATGGACCTACAGTAGGCTACTAGACTATAGCAGACTATGGACCTACAGTAGACTACTAGACTATAGCAGACTATGGACCTACAGTAGACTACTAGACTATAGCAGACTATGGACCTACAGTAGGTTACTAGACTATAGCAGACTATGGACCTACAGTAGACTACTAGACTATAGCAGACTATGGACCTACAGTAGACTACTAGACTATAGCAGACTATGGACCTACAGTAGATTACTAGACTATAGCAGACTATGGACCTACAGTAGACTACTAGACTATAGCAGACTATGGATCTACAGTAGGTTACTAGACTATAGCAGGCTATGGACCTACAGTAGGTTACTAGACTATAGCAGACTATGGACCTACAGTAGACTACTAGACTATAGCAGACTATGGACCTACAGTAGGTTACTAGACTATAGCAGACTATGGATCTACAGTAGACTACTAGACTATAGCAGGCTATGGACCTACAGTAGGTTACTAGACTATAGCAGACTATGGACCTACAGTAGGTTACTAGACTATAGCAGACTATGGATCTACAGTAGACTACTAGACTATAGCAGGCTATGGACCTACAGTAGGCTACTAGACTATAGCAGACTATGGATCTACAGTAGACTACTAGACTATAGCAGGCTATGGACCTACAGTAGGCTACTAGACTATAGCAGACTATGGACCTACAGTAGACTACTAGACTATAGCAGACTATGGACCTACAGTAGACTACTAGACTATAGCAGACTATGGACCTACAGTAGGCTACTAGACTATAGCAGACTATGGATCTACAGTAGACTACTAGACTATAGCAGACTATGGACCTACAGTAGGTTACTAGACTATAGCAGACTATGGACCTACAGTAGACTACTAGACTATAGCAGACTATGGACCTACAGTAGGTTACTAGACTATAGCAGACTATGGACCTACAGTAGGCTACTAGACTATAGCAGACTATGGACCTACAGTAGGTTACTAGACTATAGCAGACTATGGACCTACAGTAGGTTACTAGACTATAGCAGACTATGGACCTACAGTAGGTTACTAGACTATAGCAGACTATGGACCTACAGTAGGTTACTAGACTATAGCAGACTATGGACCTACAGTAGGTTACTAGACTATAGCAGACTATGGACCTACAGTAGACTACTAGACTATAGCAGACTATGGACCTACAGTAGACTACTAGACTATACCAGACTATGGACCTACAGTAGGTTACTAGACTATAGCAGACTATGGACCTACAGTAGACTACTAGACTATAGCAGACTATGGACCTACAGTAGGTTACTAGACTATAGCAGACTATGGACCTACAGTAGACTACTAGACTATAGCAGTCTATGGATCTACAGTAGGATACTAGACTATAGCAGACTATGGACCTACAGTAGACTACTAGACTATAGCAGACTATGTACCTACAGTAGGATACTAGACTATAGCAGACTATGGACCTACAGTAGGCTACTAGACTATAGCAGACTATGGACCTACAGTAGACTACTAGACTATAGCAGACTATGGACCTACAGTAGGCTACTAGACTATAGCAGACTATGGACCTACAGTAGGTTACTAGACTATAGCAGACTATGGACCTACAGTAGGTTACTAGACTATAGCAGACTATGGTATGTTATGATATCCACATTCTATACATTAATTCAGTGACCTACAATAATCTGGTCCATATGGACCTGCAGTGCAGTGCAGTGCTGTGCGGTGCGGTGCGGTGCGGTGCTGTGCGGTGCTGTGCGGTGCAGTGCAGTGCAGTGCTGTGCGGTGCAGTGCAGTGCAGTGCAGTGCAGTGCAGTGCGGTGCGGTGCGGTGCGGTGCGGTGCGGTGCGGTGCGGTGCGGTGCGGTGCAGTGCGGTGCGGTGCGGTGCGGTGCGGTGCGGTGCGGTGCAGTGCGGTGCGGTGCGGTGCGGTGCGGTGCGGTGCGGTGCGGTGCGGTGCGGTGCGGTGCAGTGCAGTGCGGTGCGGTGCGGTGCGGTGCGGTGCGGTGCAGTGCAGTGCGGTGCGGTGCGGTGCGGTGCGGTGCAGTGCAGTGCAGTGCAGTGCAGTGCAGTGCGGTGCGGTGCGGTGCGGTGCAGTGCGGTGCGGTGCGGTGCGGTGCTGTGCGGTGCTGTGCGGTGCAGTGCAGTGCAGTGCAGTGCGGTGCGGTGCTGTGCAGTGCAGTGCAGTGCAGTGCTGTGCACCTGGCTATAGCAGACTATGACATATGATATGTTATGACATCCACATTCTAAACATTCAGTTTCTCTTTGCTAAATATTGTCCTCATGTTGACCACAATGTGAGAGAATGAATTCATGAATTAAGTCCTGTTTGTGGATTTACTATCTGCTCTTTAATGCATAGAGCTAGGTGGTCATTGATTTACTATCTGCTCTTTAATGCATAGAGCTAGGTGGTCATTGATTTACTATCTGCTCTTTAAGGCATAGAGCTAGGTGGTCATTGATTTACTATCTGCTCTTTAATGCATAGAGCTAGGTGGTCATTGATTTACTATCTGCTCTTTAAGGCATAGAGCTAGGTGGTCATTGATTTACTATCTGCTCTTTAATGCATAGAGCTAGGTGGTCATTGTATCTGCTCTTTAATGCATAGAGCTAGGTGGTCATTGTATCTGCTCTTTAATGCATAGAGCTAGGTGGTCATTGTATTGATTTACTATCTGCTCTTTAATGCATAGAGCTAGGTGGTCATTGTATTGATTTACTATCTGCTCTTTAATGCATAGAGCTAGGTGGTCATTACTATCTGCTCTTTAATGCATAGAGCTAGGTGGTCATTACTATCTGCTCTTTAATGCATAGAGCTAGGTGGTCATTGTAGGGTTACTATCTGCTCTTTAATGCATAGAGCTAGGTGGTCATTACTATCTGCTCTTTAATGCATAGAGCTAGGTGGTCATTGTAGGGTTACTATCTGCTCTTTAATGCATAGAGCTAGGTGGTCATTGTAGGGTTACTATCTGCTCTTTAATGCATAGAGCTAGGTGGTCATTGTAGGGTTACTATCTGCTCTTTAATGCATAGAGCTAGGTGGTCATTGTAGGGTTACTATCTGCTCTTTAATGCATAGAGCTAGGTGGTCATTGTAGGGAGATCATTTACTATCTGCTCTTTAATGCATAGAGCTAGGTGGTCATTGTAGGGAGATCATTCTGAAGGTGATTATCTCCCTAATGGAGCACCGAAGTCTGACGTCAACATTGCTAGAGGGCGCACATCCACGGGTTCATGTACTTTTTATTTGTATTATAATCCCCATAGGAGATCTTCTCAGTTCTCATTATATGCTAGTTACTGCCATTCAGGATGGAAAATTAAATCTATTTAGATTTGGAGGGAGAAGTAGTTTCATAAGGGGCTGGTATAAAGTACAGAAAACGTTCAGTTCACTAGTCTACACTCTACTCTACAACTGCCTTCATTTTGATTGTCTGTCTGGCAGGCAATTAACTGTGTCTGTTAGAGAGAGGGGCAGAGAAGGCTTTGCTCAACTTGATTTAAACTTATATTCTCCACTCTGATGAAGGTTGTACATGTTCGATATATCATGCAGCCTTACTTATTAGCCTATATTTTGGCTATTACCTCCCCGACAATATAACGATACAGAGACACCTCCCCGACAATATAACGATACAGAGACACCTCCCCGACAATATAACGATACAGAGACACCTCCCTGACAATATAACGATACAGAGACACCTCCCCGACAATATAACGATACAGAGACGCCTCCCTGACAATATAACGATACAGAGACGCCTCCCTGACAATATAACGATACAGAGACATCTCCCTGACAATATAACGATACAGAGACACCTCCCTGACAATATAACGATACAGAGACACCTCCTTGACAATATAACGATACAGAGACACCTCCCCGACAATATAACGATAGAGACACCTCCCTGACAATATAACGATACAGAGACACCTCCCTGACAATATAACGATACAGAGACACCTCCCCTACAATATAACGATACAGAGACACCTCCCTGACAATATAACGATACAGAGACAACTCCCTGACAATATAACGATACAGAGACACCTCCCCAACAATATAACGATACAGAGACACCTCCCCGACAATATAACGATACAGAGACACCTCCCTGACAATATAACGATACAGAGACACCTCCCTGACAACAATTGTAAATTGTGAGACACCTACCTAGTACCTGACGAAATAACGATACAGAGACACCTACCTGACAATATAACGATACAGAGACACCTCCCTGACAATATAACGATACAGAGACACCTCCCTGACAACCATTTTAAATTGTAAATTGTGAGACACCTACCTAGTACCTGACGAAATAACGATACAGAGACACCTACCTGACGCAGAGACAGCTTGTTTATTTTTGGACCACAATGCTTATAGTAGACTATTTTAAGATCAGCCCATGTTATTCTCCATAGAGAAATTACTTCCGTGAACCAGGGGAATCGAGGGGATGAGCGAGTGACGTCAGGACTTTAGAACCAGGATAAGCGAGTGACGTCAGGACTTTAGAACCAGGATGAGCGAGTGACATCAGGACTTTAGAACCAGGGGATGAGCGAGTGACATCAGGACTTTAGAACCAGGGGATGAGCGAGTGACGTCAGGACTTTAGAACCAGGGGATGAGCGAGTGACGTCAGGACTTTAGAACCAGGGGATGAGCGAGTGACGTCAGGACTTTAGAACCAGGGGATGAGCGAGTGATGTCAGGACTTTAGAACCAGGGGATGAGCGAGTGATGTCAGGACTTTAGAACCAGGGGATGAGCGAGTGACGTCAGGACTTTAGAACCAGGGGATGAGCGAGTGACGTCAGGACTTTAGAACCAGGGGATGAGCGAGTGATGTCAGGACTTTAGAACCAGGGGATGAGCGAGTGACGTCAGGACTTTAGAACCAGGGGATGAGCGAGTGATGTCAGGACTTTAGAACCAGGGGATGAGCGAGTGACGTCAGGACTTTAGAACCAGGGGATGAGCGAGTGATGTCAGGACTTTAGAACCAGGGGATGAGCGAGTGATGTCAGGACTTTAGAACCAGGGGATGAGCGAGTGACGTCAGGACTTTAGAACCAGGGGATGAGCGAGTGACGTCAGGACTTTAGAACCAGGGGATGAGCGAGTGACGTCAGGACTTTAGAACCAGGGGATGAGCGAGTGACGTCAGGACTTTAGAACCAGGGGATGAGCGAGTGACGTCAGGACTTTAGAACCAGGGGATGAGCGAGTGACGTCAGGACTTTAGAACCAGGGGATGAGCGAGTGACGTCAGGACTTTAAAACCAGGGGATGAGCGAGTGACGTCAGGACTTTAGAACCAGGGGATGAGCGAGTGACGTCAGGACTTTAGAACCAGGGGATGAGCGAGTGACGTCAGGAACATCTTATTCTCAATCTGGTGGTAATTATTGCCTATGGCACGTGTCTGTAAACAGTGCGTTTACGAGGTGTGTGTGTGTGTGTGTGTGTGTGTGTGTGTGTGTGTGTGTGTGTGTGTGTGTGTGTGTGTGTGTGTGTGTGTGTGTGTGTGTGTGTGTGTGTGTGTGTGTGTGTGTGTGTGTGTGTGTGTGTGTGTGTGTGTGTGTGTGAGGGGGAGCTGCCGTTGGAAATTCACATTCACCTGTTTCTCATCAACGATCAACCGCAGCCTTGAGAGAGAGAGAGAGAGAGAAAGAGAGAGAGGGGGGATATGGGGGGGGGGGTATAACTGTCTGACTCTGAACACACCAATAACGTTCTGTTCCAAATCGCTACTGGGTTTAATTCTCTATAAACTAAACTTGTTTTAGTTTATAGAGAATGAAACGTTTAGTTTCTAGAGACTGGCTGGTCTCTAGTTCATCATGTTGTTCATGTCATGCTGAGGTTTGTTTGTTTGTGAAGCTCTGGATGACAGGAACAGACAGGAACAAGAACACATCCTCTGGTTTACCGATTTTGGTTTAAAAGCAGAACAGATTGATAGCCTGTTTTTTCTTATATTTAGGGACTCTAAACATGAGGAAAACACTGCCTCTGTGAGGAATGAGTTACGGAGTAGGACCCAAAAGCAACCAGATGCAGAGTAGATTGACTTCAATGTGTTTATTTGACTAGAAATCAGGGGTATTCCAAAAGGTAAAACATAGGCAACATCAGACACAAAACTCACTCGACCAACAAGGACACACTGCAAACAAAGGGCTTAAATAGACAGGGGGAACAGGACACAGGTGAACTCAGAATACAATCAAACACAGGATAGGCTAACAGGCAAACAGAACACAGGTGACTAGGATACAATAATCAGGTAGGTAAGACAGAAAAGGAAACACCAACAAGAGGAGGCAGGAAAGCACAGAACAATACTACAAAACAAGACACAACCAAAACAACAACAGTAAACCAAAACCAAACACCACAAGGCAAAATACAGAACATACAGAATAAGTCCAAAACCTAATTAGGATTTAGGACTGTCATAAGTGTTCAAAGGCGACACACATGACAAGCGCTTTCTTTAACATTCAAGGCATTACATTCAAGGCATTACAGAACATGAACTAAACACAAAATGGTCAAGTCATAAATGGTCACGCCATAATAAGAGTTCAGGGTTTGGAGCCATAGTCAAGGCTCAAATACAAAAGCAGAGGAGTGGGGCGTGACTGCCTCAGACACATGTCAGAATGAATGGTTAGTGAAGCTGGCAGAATGGATGGCAGTGCAGAATCTTCAACACACAGCATTATTATATAACATGCAGGTGTAGTGAGTAGTAGAGACCATGTTTATTAGCAGTGTGTGTTTTGTATACAAATACAATATCACCGCGGCTCAGTGACGTCATGTTTATCACCGCGGCTCAGTGACGTCATGTTTACCACCGCGGCTCAGTGACGTCATGTTTACCACCGCGGCTCAGTGACGTCATGTTGTAGTTTATCACCGCGGCTCAGTGACGTCATGTTGTAGTTTACCACCGCGGCTCAGTGACGTCATGTTGTAGTTTACCACCGCGGCTCAGTGACGTCATGTTGTAGTTTATCACCGCGGCTCAGTGACGTCATGTTGTAGTTTTAGTAAAAACAGAGAGGTGTGTTTGGGTGAGCGGTGAGTCTCTTACCACCGCGGCTCAGTGACGTCATGTTGTAGTTTTAGTAAAAACAGAGAGGTGTGTTTGGGTGAGCGGTGAGTCTCTTACCACCGCGGCTCAGTGACGTCATGTTGTAGTTTTAGTAAAAACAGAGAGGTGTGTTTGGGTGAGCGGTGAGTCTCTTACCACCGCGGCTCAGTGACGTCATGTTGTAGTTTTAGTAAAAACAGTGAGGTGTGTTTGGGTGAGCGGTGAGTCTCTTACCACCGCGGCTCAGTGACGTCATGTTGTAGTTTTAGTAAAAACAGAGAGGTGTGTTTGGGTGAGCGGTGAGTCTCTTACCACCACGGCTCAGTGACGTCATGTTGTAGTTTTAGTAAAAACAGAGAGGTGTGTTTGGGTGAGCGGTGAGTCTCTTACCACCGCGGCTCAGTGACGTCATGTTGTAGTTTTAGTAAAAACAGAGAGGTGTGTTTGGGTGAGCGGTGAGTCTCTTACCACCACGGCTCAGTGACGTCATTTTGTAGTGTTAGTAAAAACAGAGAGGTGTTTTTGGGTGAGCGGCTCAGTGACGTCATTTTGTAGTTTTAGTAAAAACAGAGAGGTGTGTTTGGGTGAGCGGTGAGTCTCTTACCACCACGGCTCAGTGACGTCATTTTGTAGTGTTAGTAAAAACAGAGAGGTGTTTTTGGGTGAGCGGCTCAGTGACGTCATTTTGTAGTTTTAGTAAAAACAGAGAGGTGTGTTTGGGTGAGCGGTGAGTCTCCTACCACCGCGGCTCAGTGACGTCATGTTGTAGTTTTAGTAAAAACAGAGAGGTGTTTTTGGGTGAGCGGCTCAGTGACGTCATTTTGTAGTTTTAGTAAAAACAGAGAGGTGTGTTTGGGTGAGCGGTGAGTCTCCTACCACCGCGGCTCAGTGACGTCATGTTGTAGTTTTAGTAAAAACAGAGAGATGTGTTTGGGTGAGCGGTGAGTCTCTTACCACCGCGGCTCAGTGATGTCATGTTGTAGTTTTAGTAAAAACAGAGAGGTGTGTTTGGGTGAGCGGTGAGTCTCTTACCACCGCGGCTCAGTGACGTCATGTTGTAGTTTTAGTAAAAACAGAGAGGTGTGTTTGGGTGAGCGGTGAGTCTCTTACCACCGCGGCTCAGTGACGTCATGTTGTAGTTTTAGTAAAAACAGAGAGGTGTGTTTGGGTGAGCGGTGAGTCTCTTACCACCACGGCTCAGTGACGTCATGTTGTAGTTTTAGTAAAAACAGAGAGGTGTGTTTGGGTGAGCGGTGAGTCTCTTACCACCACGGCTCAGTGACGTCATTTTGTAGTGTTAGTAAAAACAGAGAGGTGTTTTTGGGTGAGCGGCTCAGTGACGTCATTTTGTAGTTTTAGTAAAAACAGAGAGGTGTGTTTGGGTGAGCGGTGAGTCTCTTACCACCGCGGCTCAGTGACGTCATGTTGTAGTCTTAGTAAAAACAGAGAGGTGTGTTTGGGTGAGTGGTGAGTCTCTTACCACCGCGGCTCAGTGACGTCATGTTGTAGTTATAGTAAAAACAGAGAGGTGTGTTTGGTTGAGCGGTGAGTCTCTTACCACCGCGGCTCAGTGATGTCATGTTGTAGTTTTAGTAAAAACAGAGAGGTGTGTTTGGGTGAGCGGTGAGTCTCTTACCACCGCGGCTCAGTGACGTCATGTTGTAGTTTTAGTAAAAACAGAGAGGTGTGTTTGGGTGAACGGTGAGTCTCTTACCACCGCGGCTCAGTGACGTCATGTTGTAGTTTTAGTAAAAACAGAGAGGTGTGTTTGGGTGAGCGGTGAGTCTCTTACCACCGCGGCTCAGTGACGTCATGTTGTAGTTTTAGTAAAAACAGAGAGGTGTGTTTGGGTGAGCGGTGAGTCTCTTACCACCGCGGCTCAGTGACGTCATGTTGTAGTTTTAGTAAAAACAGAGAGGTGTGTTTGGGGGTGCCGGCCCGGTTTAGGAGAGCCGCCCCGCGTCCGAAACGGTCGAGAAAGAGTTACCGTGTGTGGGTCCCCAGGCGGTCCCTATACTGTACTGTACTGTACTGTACTGTACTGTACTGTACTGTACTGTACTGTACTGTACTGTACTGCACTGTACTGTACTGTACTGTACTGTACTGTACTGTACTGTACTGTACTGTACTGTACTGTAATGTGACACCTAAAATCATCATATAGGGCCTATACAGTTAGTATGTGTGTGTGTTAGGCTGCGCAACAGTGACACTTGGTTGTGAAAACCAACCAAATGCTATTTTCGTGCTCGGACAGACCCAGCCAGCCAGCCACCCACCCACCCACAGACACACAAAGCTCCGTAATGAAGTGGTTGCACCACTTAAAAAGTAAAGCTTCAATTTAGTATTCACTGTGTCCATTTAAAAAGTAATGAAACATTACCAAATGGCATACCATTCATTTACTTTACCAGGCAGTGATGTCAGGATTCACAGGATGTGAGACAGCTCAAAATAATGTAGGCTAACCAAATTGACCTGTGTTTAATTATCTACAATAAGAATGTGTGTTAAAATTGTAATGTTAGAAATAATTGTAAATAGCTCTCTGGATACAGACCATAAATGCAATGTAATTTCCAGACTTTCTATTTAAGTGCAATTGCTATTAGGCTACAGTTATCTAATCATCAGAGCACAATATTGTGATTCTCATTTAATATTCACATTTAGATATTATGTTCAATTGATTCATTTGTTTTTGAGGGGCTAAATCCAGTGCACGTATGTTCACAAACGTCCTACACAAACATTAAATTCCCATTGACAATTTGATGTCATTGTCTGAGCAAAGAAATAGGCCTAGTGTCTATTTTACGTCATGATGATGTACGATGATAAGAGCGCCCCTCACTTCACACGGGTGGGATTTTTTAAACCAAATAAAAGCATATGCATTGCATAAGTGTAGGCTACATTTTGACAGATGTGATGACAGAATTAGGCTATCAATTATTAGGGATAATTTTGTCTGAGGTTTAAGACAAGCTCATAACTTTAACTTTAATGTTTATGAGCTTGTTGGCCGGCTATTTTCCCACCACGGGTCCTGGTGTAAGCTTTTTTTTAATGATGGCTCTCGGATCTCGGTACAATTTCGCGGACCTCGCTCAGACAAATCATTACAAATGTACATGCACCACAATGGGGACCATCACCAGAATCGGGGACGACGACGACAATGTAGCATTAATAAAATAAACAGCGGACAGGACAGCAGGACAGCGCCCGTGCCATGCGAAGGTTTGTGGTGTTGCTGCGGGATGTTTTGACTGTCGCTGTACCATGACAGGTCTTGCACAAAACTCTCTTGTTGGACGTTTGTAACGTCAAAACCAAAATAATGCCATATCCCCGAAGTGCCTGATCTCTTTGGGATTAAATTGTGCGGATTTAAGAAAGTTTATTCGGGCTCCGCAGACGCTATGCTTGCATCTGCTCCTCAGCTTCTGCTGACTTCTAGCATGGTAGCATTAGCATCAACGCACTGAACACAGAGCAGAGTAGACGTAAATTATGACTTTGTTTTGGGCACTGCGCGAGTGTGTACACATGCACTGCAGTCACATGCACTGCAGGGACACTTCTGATTGGTTAGAATAGAGAGCACAGTATAGCCGTGTTGTAAATACTGGATCAGACGCGCTCCGGGTTGATTATGTTTTTTTTATTTTATCGCAGCCTTCGTGATTTGCTAATCGCGTGGTTTCAAATCGCAATTTCGGTTTGAAAACGATTAATCGTTCAGCCTTAACTGACAGGTACCACATCTACAAGCTCTCAACACGTTGCGATGAGACACATTGTTAGCTTGTAGATCTGTTGTGCTCTTAGCAAAAGTGAACACTAATAGAAGCTGAAATGTAACTAGTGAGTCTTAATATAAGAGTAATATATTAATATTAGTACTTTCTAAAAGAGTAATAAGTACTCTTTATGTATTTCTCTTCCTGCCCTACACTGATTGGTCGTTTGATGTTGTTCATCTTGGAAC
>NW_027638622.1:832772-895931 GCF_951216825.1 Electrona antarctica
ATGACATCATGTGTCCCTAGCGATGACATCATGTGTCCCTAGCGATGACATCATGTGTCCCGAGCAATGACATCATGTGTCCCTAGCAATGACATCATGTGTCCCTAGTGATGACATCATGTGTCCCTAGTGATGACATCATGTGTCCCTAGCGATGACATCATGTGTCCCGAGCAATGACATCATGTGTCCCTAGCAATGACATCATGTGTCCCATCAGGGAACGACAGTTTTCTACCTCTGGTCCGCCCTGAGGCAGGACTCCAGAGAAGAAGGGAAGATATAACCTCATTGTCAGCTCTGTAGCAGTGGCCGGAAAACTGTTCTTCTGGATCGGACTAGTGAAGAAACACGGGGAAGGTTGCCGTATATTAGATTAGTCGATGGGTGGACTAGTGTAGAAACACTGGGAAGGTTGCCGTATATTAGATCAGTCGATGGGTGGACTAGTGTAGAAACACAGGGAAGGTTGCCGTATATTAGATCAGTCGATGGGTGGACTAGTGTAGAAACACAGGGAAGGTTGCCGTATATTAGATTAGTCGATGGGTGGACTAGTGTAGAAACACAGGGAAGGTTGCCGTATATTAGATTAGTCGATGGGTGGACTAGTGTAGAAACACGGGGAAGGTTGCCGTATATTAGATCAGTCGATGGGTGGCTCTTCCAAGACAGATTTTGCGCTCTCATTAGAAGGCGGGTGTAAATGCCATCCTCTCGTTAGAAGGAGGGTGTAAGTGCCATCCTCTCGTTAGAAGGAGGGTGTAAGTGCCATCCTCTCATTAGAAGGAGGGTGTAAGTGCCATCCTCTCATTAGAAGGCAGGTGTAAGTGCCATCCTCTCATTAGAAGGAGGGTGTAAGTGCCATCCTCTCATTAGAAGGAGGGTGTAAGTGCCATCCTCTCATTAGAAGGAGGGTGTAAGTGCCATCCTCTCATTAGAAGGTGGGTGTAAGTGCCATCCTCTCATTAGGAGGGTGTAAGTGCCATCCTCTCATTAGAAGGAGGGTGTAAGTGCCATCCTCTCATTAGAAGGCAGGTGTAAGTGCCATCCTCTCATTAGAAGGAGGGTGTAAGTGCCATCCTCTCATTAGAAGGAGGGTGTAAGTGCCATCCTCTCATTAGAAGGAGGGTGTAAGTGCCATCCTCTCATTAGAAGGAGGGTGTAAGTGCCATCCTCTCAGTAGAAGGAGGGTGTAAGTGCCATCCTCTCATTAGAAGGAGGGTGTAAGTGCAGGGTGTAAGAGCACCCTCCTTCCTCTCAGTAGAAGGAGGGTGTAAGTGCCATCCTCTCAGTAGAAGGAGGGTGTAAGTGCCATCCTCTCATTAGAAGGAGGGTGTAAGTGCCATCCTCTCAGTAGAAGGAGGGTGTAAGTGCCATCCTCTCATTAGAAGGTGGGTGTAAGTGCCATCCTCTCATTAGAAGGTGGGTGTAAGTGCCATCCTCTCATTAGAAGGAGGGTGTAAGTGCCATCCTCTCATTAGAAGGTGGGTGTAAGTGCCATCCTCTCATTAGAAGGTGGGTGTAAGTGCCATCCTCTCATTAGAAGGAGGGTGTAAGTGCCATCCTCTCATTAGAAGGAGGGTGTAAGTGCCATCCTCTCATTAGGAGGGTGTAAGTGCCATCCTCTCATTAGAAGGAGGGTGTAAGTGCCATCCTCTCAGTAGAAGGAGGGTGTAAGTGCCATCCTCTCATTAGAAGGAGGGTGTAAGTGCCATCCTCTCATTAGAAGGTGGGTGTAAGTGCCATCCTCTCATTAGAAGGAGGGTGTAAGTGCCATCCTCTCATTAGAAGGTGGGTGTAAGTGCCATCCTCTCATTAGAAGGTGGGTGTAAGTGCCATCCTCTCAGTAGAAGGTGGGTGTAAGTGCCATCCTCTCAGTAGAAGGTGGGTGTAAAAGTGCCATCCAACCGTTTCTCTAGTTTCTTTGAAAGTGTCTCGGAGCCGTAGAGTAGAAGCGGCTCAACGGTTAGTGACAGGTGTAGTGAATGTGGGCGGGGTTAGTGACAGGTGTAGTGAATGTGGGCGGGGTTAGTGACAGGTGTAGTGAATCAGAGGTCAGAGGTTGTGTGATTTGTCAAGCAGCAGGAAGTCATTCATAGCCGCTCGGTGTGTGTGTGTGTGTGTGTGTGTGTGTGTGTGTGTGTGTGTGTGTGTGTGTGTGTGTGTGTGTGTGTGTGTGTGTGTGTGTGTGTGTGTGTGTGTGTGTGTGTGTGTGTGTGTGTGTGTGTGTGTGTGTGTGTGTGGATAATAATATCCTCGGGCATTTCCTGCTCTGGATAAAAGGAGTCATTGTGAGAATGACGACAGTGACCGCACACACACGCACACACACACAAGCACACACACACACACACACGCACACACACACACGCACAGATACCAAATGGAACTGTGAAGGATGTTCAGGGCCGGTTTCTACGTGTTTATGTGCAGCACAGATGTCAGATCTACAAGCTGTCTGTCTGTCTGTCTGTCTGTCTGTCTGTCTATTTCTCTATTGCAGTTGTAGTTTTCTTATTTTTTTCTTTTTACCACTTTCTCTCCCCAATATGTAACATGTGCGTATTACATGTATTAGTACAACATAGTATTACATGTATTAGTATAGTACAACATAGTATTACATGTATTAGTACAACATAGTATTACATGTATTAGTACAACATAGTATTACATGTATTAGTATAGTACAACATAGTATTAGGCCTGTCAGTCGATTAAAATATTTAATCGCGATTAATCGCATGATTGCCCATAGTTAATCGCCGATTAATCGCAAATTAATCGCATATTTTTTATCCGTTCTAAATATACCTTAAATCAGTGGTTTTTAAGATTTTTCATATCAAGGTCCATTATTTATTCTGCATTTGAGCCACGGACCACCATTTGATGACATTTAGCCTTCCAGACCCAAACTAAAGAACTGTATTGATGTATGTTGATCAAAATAAAAACATTTCTAAGTTCTCTAATTGTGTAGACTTCTTGTAAATTAACTTTAAGTAATGCATTTGTTTAACAATTATTCAACTCTTGAGAGTTAAAGATCTATAAGGGTTCATTTGGTTACCAACCCTCCATCATTTAGCTGTGGGCCACCTGGAATCCCCTCAGGGACCACTGGTGGTCTTTTCAAGTTTTAAATACTCAACATGGGAGAATGCTTGCTTTATTGCAAATGCCATGGAAGGGGGAAACAAAATCATAAACTCAACACACACACACACACACACACACGAGAGCCCCTGCCCCTCTCTCCTGCAAGTCAACATTAGCTTTAGCACTCATTAGCATGGTCTGTGTAGCATGATTAGCATCAAGCTTCCACAACTAACTAACTATGTTTGTCAACCAAAACTGCCAGAGTTTTGCTTTTGCCCAATGCCCACTTCAAAGAGCTTCTGATCCAACACATTGTGAAGCAAATTAATTAATAACGAGCCGAACGGAGGCATTCAGCCTCTGCTCACAGCTCAACTGTGCGCAGCCCTATAGTACTGACGGCCGGACTGAGTGTGGGAATAGTAGAGAGAGAGTGGGGGGGGGGATGAGAGAGAGGCGGGGCTATTGGAATCTGCCTGCCTGCATTCAGATGCATGCGTCTCTCAACCGTTCTGTCAAACTTCACCGTGCGTTAATCGCGCGTTAATTAAATTAACGCCGTTAAAAGGACGTTGAGTTAACGCACGATTAACGCGTTAACTTTGACAGCCTTAATTACATGTATTAGTACATCATAGTATTACATGTATTAGTAGAACATAGTATTACATGTATTAGTACAACATAGTATTACATGTATTAGTACAACATAGTATTACATGTATTAGTACAACATAGTATTACATGTATTAGTACAACATAGGGGACGGGAAGTTCAACATGGGAAGTTCATTCCATAGTTTAGATTGGGAGTGAGTCTGTAGTTCTGACTGTAATGGGAAGTTCATTCCATAGTTTAGATTGGGAGTGAGTCTTTAGTTCTGACTGCAATGGGAAGTTCATTCCATAGTTTAGATTGGGAGTGAGTCTGTAGTTCTGACTGCAATGGGAAGTTCATTCCATAGTTTAGATTGGGAGTGAGTCTTTAGTTCTGACTGCAATGGGAAGTTCATTCCATAGTTTAGATTGGGAGTGAGTCTGTAGTTCTGACTGCAATGGGAAGTTCATTCCATAGTTTAGATTGGGAGTGAGTCTGTAGTTCTGACTGCAATGGGAAGTTCATTCCATAATTTAGATTGGGAGTTAGTCTGTAGTTCTGACTGCAATGAGAAGTTCATTCCATAATTTAGATTGGGAGTGAGTCTGTAGTTGTCTCCACCAGGCCGAAGGCATGGGGAGAGAGTATGTTTTGCACTCCGTCCGTGTGTGTGTGTGTGTGTGTGTGTGTCCTTCCTTCCGTCCGTCCGTCCGTCCGTCCGTCCGTTATCAGCTAATCTCCGGCACCGTTGGCCCGATCCATGCCAAACTTTGCACACACACTCCCTGGATGCCAACGACGAACCTCTGCCCCAAATATTCCTCAACGGCCTGTTATAACGCCACCATGAGGCCGATTTAGGCAAAACACATTTCTGTAGATAACTCATACACATTTTATCCATACATCACACAATTCGGTATACACTATCTCCATAGTCATGTGATCAACACAGATCTGCACAATTCCCCATCTTCCATCCTGATTGGCTAAGATTGGCTTCCAAAACTCACATTATTGGTCCGTTTCGAACAAAATGCCACAAATCACAAACGGTGTCCAATTTCCATGAAATTATACAAGCACATTACCACTAGGCCGAGGACGACATGCCACATTTTTTTTCCAAAATCAGCCTCATGGTGGCGCTATAACAGGCCAATTCCTGTTTTTACCTATAACTGCATCGACAACTTATGTATGTGCACTCCCTAGAGGCCATGGAAAAACATTTTCCCTGCATCCCTCCACATCTGCCGGTTATAGCGCCACCATGAGGCCGATTTCTGCAAAACACATTGTTTATGTTAGTCGCACAGATTTCATCCAAATCTCACGCAAATCGGTACACATGATCTCTGTAGTCATGTGATCAAGACGAGCCTGTTGGATTTCTCAGATTCTACACTGATTAGCTAAGATTGCCTTCCAAAGTTCTCAGGAGTAGCCCGTTTTGTACAAAATGCTGCACATGTCCTGCTCATCCAGAATTCTATCCTCAGAGATGCTATGAGTGATCTGGCTCTGCATTTCCTCAACAAAATGAAGAAAATTGTTGCAAGAAATTACTCCTAAACATTTTGCCAAACATCACACACACTCCTATCCTCCTGGTGGAGGCCTGTGCCCAGAAGGGCACTTTTTCTAGTTCTGACTGCAATGGGAAGTTCATTCCATAGTTTAGATTGGGAGTGAGTCTGTAGTTCTGACTGTAATGTGAAGTTCATTCCATAGTTTAGATTGGGAGTGAGTCTGTAGTTCTGACTGCAATGGGAAGTTCATTCCATAGTTTAGATTGGGAGTGAGTCTTTAGTTCTGACTGCAATGGGAAGTTCATTCCATAGTTTAGATTGGGAGTGAGTCTGTAGTTCTGACTGCAATGGGAAGTTCATTCCATAGTTTAGATTGGGAGTGAGTCTGTAGTTCTGACTGCAATGGGAAGTTCATTCCATAATTTAGATTGGGAGTTAGTCTGTAGTTCTGACTGCAATGAGAAGTTCATTCCATAATTTAGATTGGGAGTGAGTCTGTAGTTGTCTCCACCAGGCCGAAGGCATGGGGAGAGAGTATGTTTTGCACTCCGTCCGTGTGTGTGTGTGTGTGTGTGTGTCCTTCCTTCCGTCCGTCCGTCCGTCCGTCCGTCCGTTATCAGCTAATCTCCGGCACCGTTGGCCCGATCCATGCCAAACTTTGCACACACACTCCCTGGATGCCAACGACTGATTAGCTAAGATTGCCTTCCAAAGTTCTCAGGAGTAGCCCGTTTTGTACAAAATGCTGCACATGTCCTGCTCATCCAGAATTCTATCCTCAGAGATGCTATGAGTGATCTGGCTCTGCATTTCCTCAACAAAATGAAGAAAATTGTTGCAAGAAATTACTCCTAAACATTTTGCCAAACATCACACACACTCCTATCCTCCTGGTGGAGGCCTGTGCCCAGAAGGGCACTTTTTCTAGTTCTGACTGCAATGGGAAGTTCATTCCATAGTTTAGATTGGGAGTGAGTCTGTAGTTCTGACTGTAATGTGAAGTTCATTCCATAGTTTAGATTGGGAGTGAGTCTGTAGTTCTGACTGTAATGGGAAGTGCATTCCATAGTTTAGATTGGGAGTTAGTCTGTAGTTCTGACTGTAATGGGAAGTGCATTCCATAGTTTAGATTGGGAGTTAGTCTGTAGTTCTGACTGTAATGGGAAGTTCATTCCATAGTTTAGATTGGGAGTGAGTCTGTAGTTCTGACTGCAATGGGAAGTTCATTCCATAATTTAGATTGGGAGTTAGTCTGTAGTTCTGACTGCAATGAGAAGTTCATTCCATAATTTAGATTGGGAGTGAGTCTGTAGTTGTCTCCACCAGGCCGAAGGCATGGGGAGAGAGTATGTTTTGCACTCCGTCCGTGTGTGTGTGTGTGTGTGTGTGTCCTTCCTTCCGTCCGTCCGTCCGTCCGTCCGTCCGTCCGTTATCAGCTAATCTCCGGCACCGTTGGCCCGATCCATGCCAAACTTTGCACACACACTCCCTGGATGCCAACGACGAACCTCTGCCCCAAATATTCCTCAACGGTCTGTTATAACGCCACCATGAGGCCGATTTAGGCAAAACACATTTCTGTAGATAACTCATACACATTTTATCCATACATCACACAATTCGGTATACACTATCTCCATAGTCATGTGATCAACACAGATCTGCACAATTCCCCATCTTCCATCCTGATTGGCTAAGATTGGCTTCCAAAACTCACATTATTGGTCCGTTTCGAACAAAATGCCACAAATCACAAACGGTGTCCAATTTCCATGAAATTATACAAGCACATTACCACTAGGCCGAGGACGACATGCCACATTTTTTTTCCAAAATCAGCCTCATGGTGGCGCTATAACAGGCCAATTCCTGTTTTTACCTATAACTGCATCGACAACTTATGTATGTGCACTCCCTAGAGGCCATGGAAAAACATTTTCCCTGCATCCCTCCACATCTGCCGGTTATAGCGCCACCATGAGGCCGATTTCTGCAAAACACATTGTTTATGTTAGTCGCACAGATTTCATCCAAATCTCACGCAAATCGGTACACATGATCTCTGTAGTCATGTGATCAAGACGAGCCTGTTGGATTTCTCAGATTCTACACTGATTAGCTAAGATTGCCTTCCAAAGTTCTCAGGAGTAGCCCGTTTTGTACAAAATGCTGCACATGTCCTGCTCATCCAGAATTCTATCCTCAGAGATGCTATGAGTGATCTGGCTCTGCATTTCCTCAACAAAATGAAGAAAATTGTTGCAAGAAATTACTCCTAAACATTTTGCCAAACATCACACACACTCCTATCCTCCTGGTGGAGGCCTGTGCCCAGAAGGGCACTTTTTCTAGTTCTGACTGCAATGGGAAGTTCATTCCATAGTTTAGATTGGGAGTGAGTCTGTAGTTCTGACTGTAATGTGAAGTTCATTCCATAGTTTAGATTGGGAGTGAGTCTGTAGTTCTGACTGTAATGGGAAGTGCATTCCATAGTTTAGATTGGGAGTTAGTCTGTAGTTCTGACTGTAATGGGAAGTGCATTCCATAGTTTAGATTGGGAGTTAGTCTGTAGTTCTGACTGTAATGGGAAGTTCATTCCATAGTTTAGATTGGGAGTTAGTCTGTAGTTCTGACTGCAATGGGAAGTTCATTCCATAGTTTTGGAGCCATTTTGGTTCGATCAGACTTCCCAGATATGGGGGATCCATATCTTTGGTTGCTTTGAATGCCAGCATCAGCGTTTTGTACTTGGATGTATGGGGTCAGGGTGATACTGGTATAGGTGTGTTTAGACAGAAGGTGATAGAGTTAAGGTGATAGAGTTAAGGTGATAGAGTTAAGGTGATAGGTGTGTTTAGTATGTATAGAGTTAAGGTTAAGGTGATATGGACACCTTGGCTGACCTCACTGCGGCTACGTGTACCTTACTTTACTTATGCAACCCCAGGCACGTGTACATGCACGCACGCACGCACACGCGCACACGCACACGCACACGCACACGCACAAATGAATCACAGCTTAAAAATTAATTCATCATGTTTAATCACCAATTCAAACTATATCCAAAATATGCCATGTTTCTCTGTATATTATGGTTGTGGGAATGGCAGGAAATGACAGAAGGTGGATAATGTCTGCCTAGGTGGTAATTCATAGTTTCATATATGGAATAACCCATAGTCCCATATATGGACACAACAGCGATATCCAGCGCTGACATCAGATTAATGTAGAAACTCCAAAGATGGATATACACAGTGGTGACATCATCGTAACACTAGACTTGCACAGCATAAAAGGCGGCTCCCATGGCTTCTAAACCGGATTCCAGGCAACGCACGCGGTATCTCCAACAGGTCAACATATACGAATCAAGGTATCTGGCTTTACAACCCATATACCTTGAATGGCTTGTATTACCTTGGGTACGAGTCTTCTAGATGAGACAGAATAACTGGCTAATGGCTAAGCAACTCGTAGAGCATTGAAGTAGAGGTTTCCACATCCCGGTTAAGTTTACAATTTACAATTTACAATTTAGGCATTTAGCAGACGCTCTTAATCCAGAGCGACTTACATTAGGCAAGAACAAAAGTATGGGAATACATCACATATATAAAATGCATTTATCAAGAAACATGCGTAAGCTAAGAACGTAACTAGAACATATCTATATAATGACACTATACATATTAAACATATATACTATGCTATACATATGTACTATGATGTGCTATGACTACATACAATGCAATTATTGTGCTGTCTACATGACATGCTATAAGTCTGTTTCAAATGCTATCTAAGTCTAAAAAGTGCTATCTAAGGGGGTAGGATAAGTGCTATGGGCCATGATGGAGTCTGAAAAGGTGGGTCTTCAGACTACGGCGGAAGATTGGGAGTGATGCTGCAGTTCTGATTGCAACGGGGAGTGCATTCCACAGTTTTGGGGACAGAAGGGAGAAGAGTTTGGGACGTGTGGAGCGTTGTCCCGGCGTTTTTAGTGAGGGTACTTCCAGCTTTCCTGCGTTGGCTGATCTGAGTGCGCGGGAGGGTTTGTAGGGTTCAATCATGCTTGCAAGATATGGGGGAGCCATACCTTTGGTTGCTTTGAATGCCAGCATCAGAGTTTTGTATTCTGTGCGGGCAGCGACAGGGAGCCAGTGCAGGGAGCGGAGCAGGGGGGAGACATGTGAGAATTTTGGCTGGTTGAAGACCAGACGAGCTGCGGCGTTTTGGATCAGTTGGAGAGGCTTAAGTGCACATGCCGGTAGGCCAGTAAGGAGCGAATTACAATAGTCAAGTTTTGACAAGACTGTTGTCTGGATTAGGAGCTGGGCTGATTCCTGGGTGAGGAACGGTCTAATTCGTCGTATGTTATAGAGTGTGAACCTACAGGATCGAGTGACAGCTGTGATGTGAGTTTTAAACGAGAGCTGACTGTCCAGGACAACACCAAGGTTCCTGGCTGTTGGGACAGACGTTACCAGGGCGTTGTCTACGGAAATAGTTAGCTCCCGCATAGGGCAGGACTTAGCTGGGAAGAAGAGAAGCTCAGTCTTGTCTGGGTTCAGCTTGAGGTGGTTGGAGGACATCCACTGTGAGATGTCAGCCAGGCATGCAGTGATGCGCTCTTCCACCTGAGTGGCAGAGGGGGGGAAGGATAGAAACAGTTGTGTGTCATCGGCATAGCAGTGATAGGATATATTGTGAGCAGAGATGATAGTGCCAAGGGATTTGGTGTACAGTGAGAAAAGGAGCGGACCAAGTACAGATCCCTGTGGGACCCCAGTTTGGAGGGTTCGGGGGGATGATAGCAGACCTTTCCAGGAAACCTGGTAGGTCCGGTCGGTGAGATAGGAAGAGAACCACTTTAGTGCTGTCCCGCCGATGCCTAGATCCGCTAGGGTGTCTAGGAGCAGCTGGTGGTTCACTGTGTCAAATGCCGCCGATAGGTCTAGGAGAATCAGGACAGCAGAGTGGGAAGCAGCCTGGGCAGCATGTAGTGCTTCTGTGACTGCCAGCAGGGCAGTTTCTGTGGAGTGTGCCTTCTTGAATCCTGATTGGTTGGGATCCAGCAGGTTGTTCTGTGAGAGATGGAGAGAGAGCTGGTTGGAGACAACACGTTCAATGCTTTTAGACAGAAATGAAAGGAGTGATACCGGTCTGTAGTTCTTGACATCTGAGGGGTCAAGGGTTGGTTTTTTGAGGAGTGGAGTTACTCTGGCTGACTTGAGGGCAGATGGGAAGCAGCCTGAGGTTACTGAGGTGTTGATGATGGAGGTGATGAAGGGGAGCAGATCAGGTGCGATGGTCTGGAAGATTGGAGACGGGACAGGGTCGAGAGGACAGGTGGTAGGTCTAGTGGATGTCACTAGTTGTAGGACCTCGTCTGGGGAAAGAGGAGAGAAAGAAGACATGCATGGTAAGTTGGGGTTAGTGTTGGTTGAGTCAGATGCCACTTTATGGGGGAGGGGGGGAAAGGAGCTGCTGATATCGTCAACCTTCTTCTCAAAGTAGTTGACAAAAACATCAGCAGTGAGGGATGCAGGTTGAGTGGGGGGAGGGGGCTTAAGGAGGGAGGAGAAAGTGGAGAAGAGTTTCCTTGGGTTAGAAGTACAGGATTGGATTTTGGTGTGGTAGAAAGAGGTTTTAGCAGTGGTTAGTGAGAGGGAGAAGGCAGAGAGGAGTGAGTGAAAGTGGGAAAGGTCATCAGGTAGCTTTGTCTTGTGCCACCTTCTTTCGGCTGCCCTTAGAGGTGTTCGTTCAGATCTGAGAGTTTCAGATAACCAGGGAGCCGGTGGACATGAGCGAGCTGGCCTGGATGAGAGCGGGCAGTGTTGGTCGAATGCCGATGAGATAGAGGAGAGGAAGGATGAGGTTGCAGTGTTAGGTGAGAGAGAGAGGAAGGACTCCAGGGAGGGTAGAGAGGAGAGAATAGAGGATGAGAGGGAGGAGGGGTTTAGGGACTTGAGATTGCATCGGGTGGTGGTGTTCGGAGGGTTAGTAGGTTTGGGCGGGAGGGTGGAGAGAGAGAGGGAGAAGGTTATGAAGTGGTGGTCAGACCTGATTAAGGGGGTAACAGAGAGTGTGTATCGAACACCACTGTAGTGGGTCCTAACGAAATAATCAGCACTGGTTCGAGCTATTTTACCCTGGAGGTGAATTATCTCCCTACAACGACCACCTAGCCAGACATTATCCCTTACATAAAGGAGGTGAATTATCTCCCCACAACGACCACCTAGCCAGACATTATCCCTTACATAAAGGAGGTGAATTATCTCCCTACAACGACCACCTAGCCAGACATTATCCCTTACATAAAGGAGGTGAATTATCTCCCTACAACGACCACCTAGCCAGACATTATCCCTTACATAAAGAAGGTGAATTATCTCCCTACAACGACCACCTAGCCAGACATTATCCCTTACATAAAGGAGGTGAATTATCTCCCTACAACGACCACCTAGCCAGACATTATCCCTTACATAAAGGAGGTGAATTATCTCCCTACAACGACCACCTATAGCCAGACATTATCCCTTACATAAAGGAGGTGAATTATCTCCCCACAACGACCACCTAGCCAGACATTATGCCTTACATAAAGGAGGTGAATTATCTCCCTACAACGACCACCTAGCCAGACATTATCCCTTACATAAAGGAGGTGAATTATCTCCCTACAACGACCACCTAGCCAGACATTATCCCTTACAACGACCACCTAGCCAGACATTATCCCTTGATAATGTCTGGCTAGGTGGTCGTTGTAGGGAGATAATTCACCTGCTTTATGTAATACATAAAGGAGGTGAATTATCTCCCTACAACGACCACCTAGCCAGACATTATCCCTTACATAAAGGAGGTGAATTATCTCCTACAACGACCAGCTAGCCAGACATTATCCCTTACATAAAGGAGGTGAATTATCTCCCTACAACGACCACCTAGCCAGACATTATCCCTTACATAAAGGAGGTGAATTATCTCCCTACAACGACCACCTAGCCAGACATTATCCCTTACATAAAGGAGGTGAATTATCTCCTACAACGACCAGCTAGCCAGACATTATCCCTTACATAAAGGAGGTGAATTATCTCCCTACAACGACCACCTAGCCAGACATTATCCCTTACATAAAGGAGGTGAATTATCTCCCTACAACGACCACCTAGCCAGACATTATCCCTTACATAAAGGAGGTGAATTATCTCCTACAACGACCACCTAGCCAGACATTATCCCTTACATAAAGGAGGTGAATTATCTCCCTACAACGACCACCTAGCCAGACATTATTCCATGTATTACACAGCTACCTAATAGATACATTTATTAAATTGACCCAACACACAACAAAACGAGTTATTTCCTAACTTACGGTAATGAAATGAAACAAGTGGTCTGTTATAGAGCGGAGCGGTCTGTTATAGAGCGGTCTGTTATAGAGCGGTCTGTTATAGAGCGGTCTGTTATAGAGTGGTCTGTTATAGAGTGGTCTGTTATAGAGCAGAGCGGTCTGTTATAGAGCGGTCTGTTATAGAGCGGTCTGTTATAGAGCGGTCTGTTATAGAGCGGTCTGTTATAGAGCGGATCGGTCTGTTATAGAGCGGTCTGTTATAGAGCGGTCTGTTATAGAGTGGTCTGTTATAGAGCGGAGTGGTCTGTTATAGAGTGGTCTGTTATAGAGCGGAGTGGTCTGTTATAGAGCTGTCTGTTATAGAGCTGTCTGTTATAGAGCGGTCTGTTATAGAGCGGAGTGGTCTGTTATAGAGCTGTCTGTTATAGAGTGGTCTGTTATAGAGCGGAGTGGTCTGTTATAGAGCGGAGTGGTCTGTTATAGAGCTGTCTGTTATAGAGTGGTCTGTTATAGAGCGGTCTGTTATAGAGTGGTCTGTTATAGAGCTGTCTGTTATAGAGTGGTCTGTTATAGAGCGGTCTGTTATAGAGTGGTCTGTTATAGAGCGGAGTGGTCTGTTATAGAGCGGTCTGTTATAGAGCTGTCTGTTATAGAGCTGTCTGTTATAGAGCGGTCTGTTATAGAGCGGTCTGTTATAGAGCTGTCTGTTATAGAGCGGTCTGTTATAGAGCGGAGTGGTCTGTTATAGAGCGGTCTGTTATAGAGCGGTCTGTTATAGAGCGGTCTGTTATAGAGTGGTCTGTTATAGAGCGGTCTGTTATAGAGCAGAGCGGTCTGTTATAGAGTGGTCTGTTATAGTTCGGTCTGTTATAGAGCGGAGCTGTCTGTTATAGAGCGTTCTGTTATAGAGCGGAGCGGTCTGTTATAGAGCGGTCTGTTATAGAGCGGTCCGTTATAGAGCGGTCTGTTATAGAGCGGAGCGGTCTGTTATAGAGCGGTCTGTTATAGAGTGGTCTGTTATAGAGCGGAGCGGTCTGTTATAGAGCGGAGTAGTCTGTTATAGAGCGGTCTGTTATAGAGCGGTCTGTTATAGAGCAGAGCGGTCTGTTATAGAGTGGTCTGTTATAGAGTGGTCTGTTATAGAGTGGTCTGTTATAGAGCGGTCTGTTATAGAGCGGAGTGGTCTGTTATAGAGCGGTCTGTTATAGAGCGGTCTGTTATAGAGCGGAGTGGTCTGTTATAGAGCGGTCTGTTATAGAGCGGTCTGTTATAGAGCGGTCTGTTATAGAGCGGTCTGTTATAGAGTGGTCTGTTATAGAGCGGTCTGTTATAGAGTGGTCTGTTATAGAGCGGTCTGTTATAGAGCGGTCTGTTATAGAGTGGTATGTTATAGAGCGGAGTGGTCTGTTATAGAGCGGTCTGTTATAGAGTGGTCTGTTATAGAGCGGTCTGTTATAGAGCGGTCTGTTATAGAGCGGTCTGTTATAGAGCGGTCTGTTATAGAGTGGTATGTTATAGAGCGGAGCGTTCTGTTATAGAGCGTTCTGTTATAGAGCGGTCTGTTATAGAGCGGTCTGTTATAGAGCGTTCTGTTATAGAGCGTTCTGTTATAGAGCGTTCTGTTATAGAGCGTTCTGTTATAGAGCGGTCTGTTATAGAGCGGAGCGGTCTGTTATAGAGCGGAGTGGTCTGTTATAGAGCGGTCTGTTATAGAGCGGAGTGGTCTGTTATAGAGCGGTCTGTTATAGAGCGGTCTGTTATAGAGCAGTCTGTTATAGAGCGGTCTGTTATAGAGCGGTCTGTTATAGAGCAGTCTGTTATAGAGCGGTCTGTTATAGAGCAGTCTGTTATAGAGCAGTCTGTTATAGAGCAGTCTGTTATAGAGCAGTCTGTTATAGAGCGGAGTGGTCTGTTATAGAGCGGATCGGTCTGTTATAGAGCGGTCTGTTATAGAGTGGTCTGTTATAGAGTGGTCTGTTATAGAGCGGTCTGTTATAGAGCGGTCTGTTATAGAGTGGTATGTTATAGAGCGGAGCGTTCTGTTATAGAGCGTTCTGTTATAGAGCGGCCTGTTATAGAGCGGAGCGGTCTGTTATTAATAACACACCGCTGAATTCAGCGATTGACCAATCGACCGTGTGTAATTCAGGGCTGCGTACTGTGTGGATAGAAGCAGTGAACAGAAAGATAAGATCATAGAGTGTGAGTACAGTTTCATTCACTCACACACACACACACACACACACACACACACACACACGCATGCCCACACACACACATTCTTTGCATATTCGTATAACGCCTCACACAAATCACTGCACACAAAAAACACCTCACACTGAATCACATGTATGAGTTTGGAGTCTATGGACTAAAACACCTCACACTGAATCACATGTATGAGTTTGGAGTCTATGGACTAAAACACCTCACACTGAATCACATGTATGAGTTTGGAGTCTATGGACTAAAACACCTCACACTGAATCACATGTATGAGTTTGGAGTCTATGGACTATCACTGAATCACATGTATGAGTTTGGACTCTATGGACTAAAACACCTCACACTGAATCACATGTATGACTATCACTGAAGGAGTCTATGGACTATCACTGAAGGAGTCTATGGACTATCACTGAAGGAGTCTATGGACTATCACTGAAGGAGTCTATGGACTATCACTATGGAGTCTATGGACTATCACTATGGAGTCTGGAGTCTGGCCTATCACTATGGAGTCTATGGACTATCACTGAAGGAGTCTATGGACTATCACTATGGAGTCTATGGACTATCACTATGGAGTCTATGGACTATCACTATGGAGTCTATGGACTCCATAGACGGTGTGTGTGTGTGTGTGTGTGTGTGTGTGTGTGTGTGTGTGTGTGTGTGTGTGTGTGTGTGTGTGTGTGTGTGTGTGTGTGTGTGTGTGTGTGTGTGTGTGTGTGTGTGTGTGCGCGTGCGTGCGTGCGTGCGTGCGTGCGTGCGTGCGTGTGCATGGGTTGGGGTGGGGGCGGTAGAAAGATGCCCCCCAGGGGTATCTATCTTTCTCCTAGTGTGTGCGTGTGCGTGCGTGCGTGCGTGCGCGCGCATCACAGACTGAAACCAAAGTGTGGGCTGCAGGGGATGTATTTTCTCTGACTCACCATAGAGCTGGAGGAGGTGTTAGTAGCTACAGTATAGAGCTGGAGGAGGTGTTAGTAGCTACAGTATAGAGCTGGAGGAGGTGTTAGTAGCTACAGTATAGAGCTGGAGGAGGTGTTAGTAGCTACAGTATAGAGCTGGAGGAGGTGTTAGTAGCTACAGTATAGAGCTGGAGGAGGTGTTAGTAGCTACAGTATAGAGCTGGAGGAGGTGTTAGTAGCTACAGTATAGAGCTGGAGGAGGTGTTAGTAGCTACAGCATAGAGCTGGAGGAGGTGTTAGTAGCTACAGTATAGAGCTGGAGGAGGTGTTAGTAGCTACAGTATAGAGCTGGAGGAGGTGTTAGTAGCTACAGTATAGAGCTTGTTGAGGAGCTGGTGTGTTTTCATAAGACACATGTTGTGCTATAATGTACTACTGTATGGCTCTCTAGTTCTCAGAGTGGGGGTCCGCCCGGAGACCCCCCAGGGATCCTATACGGGGTTCCAGGGGGTCCGGGACCGGGGACCTCCTGGAAGGTGTGAGACACTAGATTCAACAAAACAATTTACAATTTAGGCATTTAGCAGACGCTCTTAATCCAGAGTGACTTACATTAAGCAATAACAAAAAGCATGGCAATACATCACATACATAGAAAGTAGTTATCATGAAACATATGTAAGCTAAGAACGTAACAGTGGAACATCTAAATAATTAAACTATACATATAAACTATACGTGCTATACTATAGGCCTATATACTATAAAGTGCTATGACTACATAAATGCAATTCTAGTGCTGTCTACATAACATGCTATAAGTCTGTATAAAATGCTATCTAAGTCTACATAAAGTGCTATCTAAGGGGCTAGGGCAAGTGCTACGGGCCATGATGGAGTCTGAAGAGGTGGGTTTTCAGACTACGGTGGAAGATTGGGAGTGAGTCTGTAGTTCTGACTGCAATGGGAAGTTCATTCCATAGTTTAGATTGGGAGTGAGTCTGTAGTTCTGACTGCAATGGGAAGTTCATTCCATAGTTTAGATTGGGAGTGAGTCTGTAGTTCTGACTGCAATGGGAAGTTCATTCCATAGTTTAGATTGGGAGTGAGTCTGTAGTTCTGACTGCAATGGGAAGTTCATTCCATAGTTTAGATTGGGAGTGAGTCTGTAGTTCTGACTGTAATGGGAAGTTCATTCCATAGTTTAGATTGTGAGTGAGTCTGTAGTTCTGACTGTAATGGGAAGTTCATTCCATAGTTTAGATTGTGAGTGAGTCTGTAGTTCTGACTGTAATGGGAAGTTCATTCCATAGTTTAGATTGGGAGTGAGTCTGTAGTTCTGACTGCAATGGGAAGTTCATTCCATAGTTTAGATTGGGAGTGAGTCTATAGTTCTGACTGTAATGGGAAGTTCATTCCATAGTTTAGATTGTGAGTGAGTCTGTAGTTCTGACTGTAATGGGAAGTTCATTCCATAGTTTAGATTGTGAGTGAGTCTGTAGTTCTGACTGTAATGGGAAGTTCATTCCATAGTTTAGATTGGGAGTGAGTCTGTAGTTCTGACTGTAATGGGAAGTTCATTCCATAGTTTAGATTGGGAGTGAGTCTGTAGTTCTGACTGTAATGGGAAGTTCATTCCATAGTTTAGATTGGGAGTGAGTCTGTAGTTCTGACTGTATTAAATGGGAAGTTCATTCCATAGTTTAGATTGGGAGTGAGTCTGTAGTTCTGACTGTAATGGGAAGTGCATTCCATAGTTTAGATTGGGAGTGAGTCTGTAGTTCTGACTGCAATGGGAAGTGCATTCCATAGTTTAGATTGGGAGTAAGTCTGTAGTTCTGACTGCAATGGGAAGTGCATTCCATAGTTTAGATTGGGAGTGAGTCTGTAGTTCTGACTGCAATGGGAAGTGCATTCCATAGTTTTGGAGCCAGAAGGGAGAAGAGTTTTGGACGTGTGGAGCGTTGTCCCGGCGTTTTTAGTGAGGGTACTTCCAGCTTCCCTGCGTCGGCTGATCTGAGTGCGCGGGAGGGTTTGTCGGGTTCGATCATACTTGCAAGATACGGGGGAGCCATACCTCTGGTTGCTTTGAATGCCAGCATCAGGGTTTTGTATTCTGTGCGGGCAGCGACCGGGAGCCAATGGTGGGAGCGGAGAAGGGGGGAGACATGTGAGAATTTTGGCTGGTTGAAGACCAAGCGAGCTGCGGCATTTTGGATCAGTTGGAGAGGCTTAAGTGCACATGCCGGTAGGCCAGTAATGGAGTTACAAGTCAAGTTTTGTCAAGACTGTTGTCTGGATTAGGAGCTGGGCTGACTCCTGGGTGAGGAACGGTCTAATTCGTCGTATGTTATAGAGTGTAAACCTACAGGATCGAGTGACAGCTGTGATGTGTGTTTTGAACGAGAGCTGACTGTCCCTCACGCTGACTGTCCCTCCTATTCCCTATTTCCTTACCTCCTATTCCCTCACCGAGGGAATAGGAGGTGAGGGAATAGGAGGTAAGGGAATAGGAGGTAAGGGAATATCAGGTGAGGGAATAGGAGGTGAGGGAATAGGAGGTAAGGGAATAGGAGGCGAGGGTACATCTGCCTCCATGAGTGAAACCATCTGGCTTTCTTTCTGCCATGCATGGTCAGACTGTGGGTTACGCAACACACAGGTTTGTGTGTGTGTGTGTGTGTGTGTGTGTGTGTGTGTGTGTGTGTGTGTGTGTGTGTGTGTGTGTGTGTGTGTGTGTGTGTGTGTGTGTGTGTGTGTGTGTGTGTGTGTGTGTGTGTGTGTGTGTGTGTGTGTGTGTGTGTGTAACTGTACACCGAACCACCACACCCTGTCCTGAGTCACATGTTGTACTTCAGTACAAGTATCTATATTACTATAAGGTATAAATACTTTGTTACAACAAGTAGAATCCTGTAGTCAGAATTTACAAACATATTAGAATGACCTCATCATCAGATCTACAAGCTGTAGATCTGCTGTTATACATCTATATATCAGATCTACAAGCTGTAGATCTTGAGTACTCGGTCACTTTCTACTGCAGGAGGAGGAAGGACCATATAAGGACGTTGGGGTGTTGGAGTTGACCTTATGACCTCTGAGTCAGCATTACATAAACACACTGTCACTGATTATCTGCACCAGGACAGGAGGGCCGTTAGACACTCACTGATTATCTGCACCAGGACAGGAGGGCCGTTAGACACTCACTGATTATCTGCACCAGGACAGGAGGGCCGTTAGACACTCACTGATTATCTGCACCAGGACAGGAGGGCCGTTAGACACTCACTGATTATCTGCACCAGGACAGGAGGGCCGTTAGACACTCACTGATTATCTGCACCAGGACAGGAGGGCCGTTAGACACTCACTGATTATCTGCACCAGGACAGGAGGGCCGTTAGACACTCACTGATTATCTGCACCAGGACAGGAGGGCCGTTAGACACTCACTGATTATCTGCACCAGGACAGGAGGGCCGTTAGACACTCACTGATTATCTGCACCAGGACAGGAGGGCCGTTAGACACTCACTGATTATCTGCACCAGGACAGGAGGGCCGTTAGACACTCACTGATTATCTGCACCAGGACAGGAGGGCCGTTAGACTGTCCCTGATTATCTGCACCACCGTACAACACTGTGTTGTGAGCTTGTAGATCGGCTATTTTTGGTCATTAGTTATTTTAACCCATTTAGGCCTGACGTCAAAATAAAACGTCCGCTCTGAAAGAATATATATTCAAAGATTTGTGCCGCATTTTCACGGTTTTTCAAAAATAGTAATGCTTAGTTAAAACACCAAAAGGGGTTCCCGTCTAGAATGGGTTAAGATGAAAGAGTATTTGAAGTGATCAAAACTAGCGATAGAATACAAGTTTAGAAGCATCTTCTAGAAACATGAATGGCCTCAGAAATGTCATGATTTCTTTAAAACATCATCAGATTAATTATTTATTCTCCGTCAACAGAGAGAGGAGCTCCGCATGGGGAGATGGTCTGACAGCGGACCCACCCACCCTTTGAAGCTCCGCCCCTCAGAGGAACAACATGGCCGCCCTCCTCCTCCTCTTCCTCTCCTCCCTCCACCATGGCTCCTCCCATGCCGTCGTCAGCACCTCCCCCGATCCCTCCCTAGCCCCGCCCACCGGTTACACCCCCTTCGATGACGGGGCGGTCCGGGGCAACGAGGTTCCTGAGGAGCCCCGAGTGGGAAGAACCCTCTCCTTTCTGCTGACCCCGCCCACCGCCTCTCAGCCAATCAGGACTGAGGTGGCGTTCAGCCGGACTACGATAGGTGCGACGTTACCTCGGCCCAGTGTCACCACCACGCCCTCCAGTGATGTCACTGGTAAGACTGTTACATGATTGGTTGATTGATTGAATACTTTATTAACTCATAACCCGCCACTAAAACCCGTGGGGGGCGCTGTTGCTACCGCCACCATAGACTCGCTTTATTTCACATGAAGAAGAAGACCGTTTCTGGTCCAACAAAAACAGTTAGCGACGATCGGCTAAAGCTAACGTGATCATCGTCTATTTAAGAGTCCTTAGAAGCATTCATATTTTAAGGCGCTAACATGGTTGCGTTGTTCAATCCAGCTCAATCTGAGACGTTATTCAGAGATAAAGGGCTATACATGTTGGGATGGAGCTCGATAACCGAAAAACGCTAATCGAGTACCCGTTATCAATAAGCTTTGGGCTTATCGTGTACCCGGTATCAATAAGCTTTGGGCTTATCGAGTACCCGGTATCAATACGTTTTGGGCTTATCGAGTACCCGTTATCAATAAGCTTTGGGTTTATCGAGTACCCGGTATCAATAAGCTTTGGGCTTATCGAGTACCCGGTATCAATACGTTTTGGGCTTATCGAGTACCCGGTATCAATAAGCTTTGGGTTTATCGAGTACCCGGGATCAATAAGCTTTGGGCTTATCGAGTACACGGTATCAATACGTTTTGGGCTTATCGAGTACCCGTTATCAATAAGCTTTGGGTTTATCGAGTACCCGGGATCAATAAGCTTTGGGCTTATCGAGTACACGGTATCAATACGTTTTGGGCTTATCGAGTACCCGTTATCAATAAGCTTTGGGCTTATCGAGTACCCGGTATCAATAAGTCTCATGGTCTCTTTAATACAGTTTGATTAATTGATAACTTCTGATACAATCTAATCAAATTAACCCCCATGCAGTGACGGCACCGGGCGGCTCCGAGGCCCGGCCACTCCCACAGAGAGAGGAGGAGGAGGGGGGCTCAGGGCCACGCCCACAGAGAGAGGAGGAGGAGGGGGGCTCAGGGCCACGCCCACAGAGAGAGGAGGAGGAGGGGGGCTCAGGGGGAAGTGCTCCGGTTCCGACGGCGCTGGGCATAGAGCGCGCTGGAGCAGCGGAACCCGACACGCCTGGCACGGAAACGTCTCGGTTTCAGACCACTCGTCCGCACCAAGGCTCCTCATTAAAAATGGCTGCAGCCCAGAAGCCGACGGCGCTCGCTGTGACCGTCACTCTGTCACCTCCATCAACCATCACTGTGTCACCTCCATCAACCATCACTCTGTCACCTCCATCAACCATCACTCTGTCACCTCCATCAACCATCACTGTGTCAACTCCATCAGCCTCTCGGCCTGAAACCAACGCTACACTTCACCCTACGGCTGCACAGTTTGACCCTACGGCTGCACCGTTTGACCCTACGGCTACACCCACAACGGCACGGGCACGACTACTGACAGGTTAGACATTACTTCATGATTCACATGCTATAAATAGATCTGTATTACCAAGAGAAACCGTTTATATGTAGACTGTGTTCAGTAACAGCTAACGCTAACACTAAACCGTTTATTTGTAGACTAAATGTGTTCAGTAACAACTAGGTTTAGGCTAACGCTAACACTAAACTGTTTATATGTAGACTAAATGTGTTCAGTAACGACTAGCGTTAGGCTAACGCTAACACTAAACCGTTTATTTGTAGACTAAATGTGTTCAGTAACGACTAGCGTTAGGCTAACGCTAACACTAAACTGTTTATATGTAGACTAAATGTGTTCAGTAACGACTAGCGTTAGGCTAACGCTAACACTAAACTGTTTATATGTAGACTAAATGTGTTCAGGGTCTCCCGAAGCCCAAACCACACCAATATGTCGAGACGCAACAAAACGGTTTTAGCATTTGTCCCAGCGGTGTGTTATGTCCTGTTGCATGTCAGCGCATGGTGGCTAAATGTCATCAAATGGTGGTCCGTGGCTCAACTGATGAATAAATAATGGACCTTGATGTGAAAAGGGTTGAAAACCAGTCCTTTATAGCAATAATTAGTATCAGAATATGAGGTTGATTATGCCATTATCATAATGCATCCATCTGTATTGTAGGTGAACTTACAGCCAACACTCGCTCAACGAGGCAGGAATCCTCCAGTAGCACCGTTGGACCCCCCACCTCCAAACCCACCTCCGTAGAATCCTCCTCTAGCACCGTGGAACACAGAACCTCCAAACCCAGCTCCATAGAATCCTTAACCTCCAAACCCACCTCCGAGGAGAAAGCTTCACCCAGTCCCCACGTCAACACCACCACCTCCTCTCCACAGAGAGAAACCAATACCACCTCCTCCTCTTCACAGAGAGAACCTGACAGTCCCAGCGTTGACCCACAGTCCAACACCACACAGGTACTAGGATGATAATCAGTCTAACACCTCACAGGACTAGGATGATAATCAGTCTAACACCTCACAGGACTAGGATGATAATCAGTCCAACACCACACAGGACTAGGATGATAATCAGTCCAACACCACACAGGACTAGGATGATAATCAGTCCAACACCACACAGGACTAGGATGATAATCAGTCTAACACCTCACAGGACTAGGATGATAATCAGTCCAACACCACACAGGACTAGGATGATAATCAGTCCAACACCACACAGGTACTAGGCCGTGGCTCAGGGGTAGAGTGGCTGGATGGGAACCACAAGGTTCCCGGTTCAATTTACAATTTACAATTTAGGCATTTAGCAGACACTCTTAATCCAAAGCGATTTACATTAAGCAATAACAAAAACAAATAACAAAAGCATGGCATACATCACATATATAAAAAGTAGTTATCATGACTCAAGCGTAAACTAAGAACGTAACAGTGGAGTATCTATGTAAACTATACATACTATACTATATTATATATTATACGTATGTGTACTAAAAAGTTCTATGACTACATAAAAATGCAATTCTAGTGCTGTCTACGTAACAAGCTATAAGTCTGTTTAAAATACTACCTAAGTCTACATAAAGTGCTATCTAAGGGGCTAGGCTAGGGCAAGTGCTACGGGCCATGGTAGAGTCTGAAGAGGTGGGTTTTCAGTCTACGGCGGAAGATTGGGAGTGAGGCTGCAGTTCTGACTGTGATGGGAAGTGCATTCCATAGTTTTGGAGCCAGAAGGGAGAAAAGTTTGGGACGTGTGGAGCGTTGTTCCAGCGTTTTTAGTGAAGGTACCTCCAGCTTCCCTGCGTTGGCTCATCTGAGTGCGCGGGAGGGTTTGTATGGTACGATCATACTTGTGAGATATGGGGGAGCCATGCCTTTGGTTGCTTTGAATGCCAGCATCAGAGTTTTGTATTCTGTGCGGGCAGCGACCGGGAGCCAATGGAGGGAGCGGAGAAGGGGGGAGAATTTTGGCTGGTTGAAGACCAAGCGAGCTGCGGCATTTTGGATCAGTTGGAGGGGCTTAAGTGCACATGCCGGTAGGCCAGTAAGGAGGGAGTTGCAATAGTCAAGTTTTTACAAGACTGTCTGGATTAGGAGCTGGGCTGACTCCTGGGTGAGGAACGGTCTAATTCGTCGTATGTTATGGAGTGTAAACCTACAGGATCGAGTGACAGCTGTGATGTGTGTTTTGAACGAGAGCTGACTGTCCAGGACAACACCAAGGTTCCTGGCTGTCGGGACAGACTTTACCAGGGCGTTGTCTACGGAGATAGTTAGCTCCCGCATAGGGAAGGACTTAGCTGGGAAGAACAGAAGCTCAGTCTGGTCTGGGTTCAACTTGAGGTGGTTGGAAGACATCCACTGTGAGATGTCAGCCAGGCATGCAGTGATGCACTCTTCCACCTGGGTGGCAGAGGGGGGGAAGGATAGAAACAGTTGTGTGTCATCGGCATAGCAGTGATAGGATATATTGTGAGCAGAGATGATAGTGCCAAGGGATTTAGTGTACAGTGAGAAGAGGAGGGGACCAAGTACAGATCCCTGTGGGACCCTAGTTTGGAGGGTACGGGGGGATGATAGCAAACCTTTCCAAGAAACCTGGTAGGTCCGGTCCGAGAGGTAGGAGGAGAACCACTTCAGCGCCGTCCCGCCGATGCCTAGATCAGCTAGGGTGTCTAGGAGCATCTGGTGGTTCACTGTGTGAAATGCCGCCGATAGGTCTAGGAGAATCAGGACTGCAGAGTGGGAAGCAGCCTGCGCAGGGTGTAGTGCTTCTGTGACTGCGAGGAGTGCAGTTTCCGTGGAGTGTGCCTTCTTGAATCCTGACTGGTTGGGATCCAGCAGGTTGTTCTGTGAGAGATGGAGAGAAAGCTGGTTAGAGACAACACGTTCAAGGGTTTTGGAAAGAAAGGAAAGGAGTGATACCGGTCTGTAGTTCTTGACATCTGAGGGGTCAAGAGTTGTTTTTTTGAGGAGTGGTGATACCCTGGCTCACTTGAAGGCAGATGGGACGCAGCCTGAGGTTACTGAGATGTTGATGATGGAGGTGATGAAGGGGAGCAGGTCAGGTGCGATGGTCTGGAAGATTGGAGACGGGACGGGGTCGAGAGGACAGGTGGTAGGTCTAGTGGATGTGACTAGTTTCAGGACCTCGTCTGGGGATAGAGGAGAGAAGGAGGACATGCATGGTTGATGTTATGGTTAGCATTGGTTGAGTCGAGTGCTTCTTTATGGGGGAGGGGGGTAAAGGAGCTACTGATATCATCAACCTTCTTTTCGAAGTAGGTGGCAAAGGTGAGGGATGAGGGTTGAGTGGGGGGAGGGGGTTTAAGGAGGGAGGAGAAAGTGGAGAAGAGTTTCCTTGGTTTGATCCCTGTGGGCTCCCCCAGAGTTAGTGTCGAAGTGTCCTTGAGCAAGACTGAACCCCTGATTGCTCCTGATGTGCAGGTTGGCCTTGCATGGTTTCCTCCACCATCGGTGTGTGAATGTGTGTGTGAATGGGTTAATGTAATGCTCAATATATGTAAAGGTGTGTGAATGTGTGTGTGGATGTGTGAATGCAATCCACAATCTATGTAAAGCGCCTTGGATAAAGGCGCTATATAAATGCACCATTTACCATTATAATCACAATGTTTTGCGATAATCACAAATTGTTTTTCATAATCGTCAATTGTTTACACGTTGAAAAATGTCCACACATTTTGATTTTTTTTTTTTAAAATAGAAGAACTAGCAGATCTGCACAATTTTGTGCAAGAAAAAAAATTAAACATGTCAGTGATTTTGTTGTATATTTAAAGCTGTTATAAGCAATAATATGTCTGTTATAATGATTCTTTTTTTGGTATTCAGACCCAGCCAGCTTCTAGGAACATCTTTGAATGCATATTGTGGCCCCTAGATGTGTCACAGAGACTACATTTTTGGGGGCATTTTACTCATTACTAAAAACAAAGTCATTAAAATGTTGACATAATTGATTATAGCAGCTTTAAGTTAAGGTATGTGTAATTTCTGCCCTGTGCAGTTTGTGATTACGAAGGAGGGAGAGGGAGGGAACCGCACACAGCTTTTTATTTATGTTTAATAATGCACCGTTTCGGTCTTTCCACCTTCCTCAGGCATGAGGAAGGTGGAAAGACTGCAGTCTGCTGCTTTGTCGCCGACGCACCTGCTTTGATTAGTAAGTCATTAGGAAGTCTCTCCTCAATGTGATTACGAAACTTAAAAGGCAAAATGTAACGTTTCAATGTTCAGTGCAAAGCCAACATACAATTAACTTAAGTTTGTAATTAATGGTGACAGCTCCACCACACAGGGAGGAACCACCCAGAGTAATCTAGTAAGAGAGTGGTGACACTAGCGTTGACTCCCATTGTAACAATGGAATGTGGAAGTGTTCATTCTATCTCAATGGGATAGTTCCAATGTTTGGAACTATAGCCCACAGCCCCCCTCTTTGTCTCAATGGGATAGTTCCAATGTTTGGAACTATAGCCCATAGCACCCCCCTTTGTCTCAATGGGATAGTTCCAATGTTTGGAACTATAGCCCATAGCACCCCCCTTTGTCTCAATGGGATAGTTCCAATGTGTGGAACTATAGCCCATAGCACCCCCCTTTGTCTCAATGGGATAGTTCCAATGTGTGGAACTATAGCCCATAGCACCCCCCTTTGTCTCAATGGGATAGTTCCAATGTTTGGAACTATAGCCCACAGCCCCCCTCTTTGTCTCAATGGGATAGTTCCAATGTTTGGAACTATAGCCCATAGCACCCCCCTTTGTCTCAATGGGATAGTTCCAATGTTTGGAACTATAGCCCATAGCACCCCCCTTTGTCTCAATGGGATAGTTCCAATGTTTGGAACTATAGCCCACAGCCCCCCTCTTTGTCTCAATGGGATAGTTCCAATGTGTGGAACTATAGCCCATAGCACCCCGCTTTGTCTCAATGGGATAGTTCCAATGTGTGGAACTATAGCCCATAGCACCCCTCTTTGTCTCAATGGGATAGTTCCAATGTGTGGAACTATAGCCCATAGCACCCCGCTTTGCGGTGAGATGAAAGCGTGTCGCCGCTCTCTTACTATTCCACTCGCGAACCACCACTCCTGCAATGACAAATATTACATTTGTAATCGTTACAGCCCAACATACGAGGAGGAACCACCACGCAGCCCCACACCTCCACCATACGAGGAGGAACCACCACACCTGCAGCCTACCTAAACACCGGGACCAACACTCAGCCCACCGGGACCACCGCTCAGCCCACGAACGCTACGCAGCCACGAAGAACTACCACAACCACAACCGCACAGTCAACTGAGACGGGTAAGAAAAGAGGCTTCTGGGTTTCTGTAGTTTTCGTGTCAAAATTTTAAATCAATAATGATTCAATTTCAATTCAAACTGTATTCAAGACACTCACAGGGGGGTCCATAGGGCAGAACACAAGACAAAGTAAACAAACTCAAAATGAACAAAGCATAAACAAACAAGGGGGACATAAGTAGGCATCAGCTCTGTACATACAGGCTAGAGCGCAGGTGGCTCCATAGCGCCTTAGATGATAGCCTGACAGAGCTCTTAGAGAGTAGATGAAAACAGAGCTCTTAAAGAGTAGATGATAGCCTGACAGAGCTCTTAGAGAGTAGATGATAACAGAGCTCTTAGAGAGTAGATGATAGCCTGACAGAGCTCTTAGAGAGTAGATGAAAACAGAGCTCCTAGCAGGTTGGAGAGTAGATGATAGCCTGACAGAGCTCTTAGAGAGTAGATGAAAACAGAGCTCCTAGCAGGTTGGAGAGTAGATGATAGCCTGACAGAGCTCTTAGAAAATAGATGTTAGCCTAACAGCTCTTAGCAGGTTGGAGAGTAGATGAAAACAGAGCTCTTAGCAGGTTGAACAGTGTGTTAACAAACATCTACTGTATAGTGTATACATCAGGTTTCAGTGTTAACCCTAACCCATGTACATACATCTATACACCAGGTTTCAGTGTTGACATGTACATACATCTATACACCAGGTTTCGTAGCACAGCAGGGCAAGTGGGTACGTTTATTTCTACTAACATCTGACTTGCTCGGGTGCAGTACTTAGTTTAGACAGTTTTTGGTTTAGACTAGTCATTGTTTAGACCAGTCATTAGTCCTACAACTACAACCTATCTCAAACCCTCACCCTAAACCTAACCTCCCACGGGGCAGCACACCTAAACCTAACCTTAACCCATGTCTAACCAATGACTAGTCTAAACTAAGTATGCACCCCGACTTGCTCTCCAGCATGTTGGGGCTTTGAGCAGCAGTCTCATGCAGTCATGCTTCCATAGCGTTCAAAAACAGCAGATCTACAAGCTTGCAGCGTAGCATGAAGTGACACGCTGTGATCTTGTACATCTGCTGTTTTTTAGAACCACTGTTCTAAATCCTAAGAGTTTTATTCTATGTTTCTAAAACGACAGACGCTTTAATAAAGTTTAATGGGTAATTAAAAAACAAGAAGAAAAACAATGTCTTCATTGAAGAGTTTCCTCTTCCTGTGATCAGGAGGAGCTGGAGTTTCCTCTTCCTGTGATCAGGAGGAGCTGGAGTTTCCTCTTCCTGTGATCAGGAGGAGCTGGAGTTTCCTCTTCCTGTGATCAGGAGGAGCTGGAGTTTCCTCTTCCTGTGATCAGGAGGAAAGGAAGTATTTTCACAGCTGGAATATATATTTATTTATGTTTCTGGAAGGAGTAGGAATGAGACAGCGTGGGCGAGAAGTCGGGCTCAGATTAGTTTTATTATTACTCTTTTACAAAAGTAAAAAGGAAGGTATGAAGTGGAGGAGAGAGAGTTCTGACAGAGAGAGAGAGCGGGGGGGGGGGGGGCAGGGGGTCTACTCAGGGTGGCACGAAATATGGTCCAGAATGTGCTCAGAGGAGAGAGAGAGAGAGAGAGGGAGAGGGAGAGGGGGAGGGAGAGAGGGAGGGAGGGGGAGAGGGTGTAATGGAAACCAGATGGAACAACATGGGGAGAGAGAGAGAGGGGGGGGGTGGGGGGAGAGAGAGAGAGAGAGAGGGGGGGGGTGCTGTGGAAATGTAGACAGAAAAGGACAATTATGACACATAGAGCACGTCAGTCTCCCCCCAACCCCACCCCCCCTTTTTCGCTGCCATCTACGTTCATAAACGTAGCTAGGCTATCGGTACCTACTGGTGCTATCTACGCGTATGTTCTATCGGTACCTACTGGTGCTATCTACGCGTATGTTCTATGGTGTTATCTACGCGTATGTTTTATCGGTACCTACTGGTGCTATCTACGCGTATGTTTTATCGGTACCTACTGGTGCTATCTACGCGTATGTTCTATGGTGCTATCTACGCGTATGTTCTATCAGTACCTACTGGTGTTATCTACGCGTATGTTCTATCGGTACCTACTGGTGTTATCTACGCGTATGTTCTATCGGTACCTACTGGTGTTATCTACGCGTATGTTCTATCGGTACCTACTGGTGTTATCTACGCGTATGTTTTATCGGTACCTACTGGTGCTATCTACGCGTATGTTCTATCGGTACCTACTGGTGTTATCTACGCGTATGTTCTATCGGTACCTACTGGTGCTATCTACGCGTATGTTTTATCGGTACCTACTGGTGCTATCTACGCGTATGTTCTATCGGTACCTACTGCTATCTACGCGTATGTTCTATCGGTACCTACTGGTGCTATCTACGCGTATGTTTTATCGGTACATACTGCTATCTACGCGTATGTTCTATCGGTACCTACTGCTATCTACGCGTATGTTCTATCGGTACCTACTGGTGCTATCTACGCGTATGTTTTATCGGTACCTACTGCTATCTACGCGTATGTTCTATCGGTACCTACTGCTATCTACGCGTATGTTCTATCGGTACCTACTGGTGCTATCTACGCGTATGTTCTATCAGTACCTACTGGTGTTATCTACGCGTATGTTCTATCGGTACCTACTGGTGTTATCTACGCGTATGTTTTATCGGTACCTACTGCTATCTACGCGTATGTTCTATCGGTACCTACTGGTGTTATCTACGCGTATGTTCTATCGGTACCTACTGGTGTTATCTACGCGTATGTTCTATCGGTACCTACTGGTGTTATCTACGCGTATGTTCTATCGGTACCTACTGGTGTTATCTACGCGTATGTTCTATCGGTACCTACTGGTGTTATCTACGCGTATGTTTTATCAGTACCTACTGGTGGTATCTACGCGTATGTTCTATCGGTACCTACTGGTGTTATCTACGCGTATGTTCTATCAGTACCTACTGGTGGTATCTACGCGTATGTTCTATCGGTACCTACTGGTGTTATCTACGCGTATGTTCTATCGGTACCTACTGGTGGTATCTACACGTATGTTCTATCGGTACCTACTGGTGGTATCTACACGTATGTTCTATCGGTACCTACTGGTGTTATCTACGCGTATGTTCTATCGGTACCTACTGGTGTTATCTACGCGTATGTTCTATCGGTACCTACTGGTGCTATCTACACGTATGTTCTATCGGTACCTACTGGTGTTATCTACGCGTATGTTCTATCGGTACCTACTGGTGTTATCTACGCGTATGTTCTATCGGTACCTACTGGTGTTATCTACACGTATGTTCTATCAGTACCTACTGGTGTTATCTACGCGTATGTTCTATCGGTACCTACTGGTGTTATCTACACGTATGTTCTATCAGTACCTACTGGTGTTATCTACGCGTATGTTCTATAGGTAACTACTGGTGTTATCTACGCGTATGTTCTATCGGTACCTACTGGTGTTATCTACACGTATGTTCTATCGGTACCTACTGGTGTTATCTACGCGTATGTTCTATCGGTACCTACTGGTGTTATCTACGCGTATGTTCTATCGGTACCTACTGGTGTTATCTACGCGTATGTTCTATCGGTACCTACTGGTGTTATCTACGCGTATGTTCTATCGGTACCTACTGGTGCTATCTACGCGTATGTTCTATCGGTACCTACTGGTGTTATCTACACGTATGTTCTATCGGTACCTACTGGTGTTATCTACACGTATGTTCTATCGGTACCTACTGGTGTTATCTACGCGTATGTTCTATCGGTACCTACTGGTGTTATCTACACGTATGTTCTATCGGTACCTACTGGTGCTATCTACGCGTATGTTCTATCGGTACCTACTGGTGTTATCTACGCGTATGTTCTATCAGTACCTACTGGTGTTATCTACGCGTATGTTCTATCAGTACCTACTGGTGTTATCTACGCGTATGTTCTATCGGTACCTACTGGTGTTATCTACGCGTATGTTCTATCGGTACCTACTGGTGTTATCTACGCGTATGTTCTATCGGTACCTACTGGTGTTATCTACGCGTATGTTCTATCGGTACCTACTGGTGCTATCTACGCGTATGTTCTATCGGTACCTACTGGTGTTATCTACGCGTATGTTCTATCGGTACCTACTGGTGTTATCTACGCGTATGTTCTATCGGTACCTACTGGTGTTATCTACGCGTATGTTCTATCGGTACCTACTGGTGTTATCTACGCGTATGTTCTATCGGTACCTACTGGTGTTATCTACGCGTATGTTCTATCGGTACCTACTGGTGCTATCTACGCGTATGTTCTATCGGTACCTACTGGTGTTATCTACGCGTATGTTCTATCGGTACCTACTGGTGTTATCTACGCGTATGTTCTATCGGTACCTACTGGTGTTATCTACGCGTATGTTCTATCGGTACCTACTGGTGTTATCTACACGTATGTTCTATCGGTACCTACTGGTGTTATCTACGCGTATGTTCTATCGGTACCTACTGGTGGTATCTACGCGTATGTTCTATCGGTACCTACTGGTGGTATCTACGCGTATGTTCTATCGGTACCTACTGGTGCTATCTATGCGTATGTTCTATCGGTACCTACTGGTGTTATCTACGCGTATGTTCTATCGGTACCTACTGGTGTTATCTACGCGTATGTTCTATCAGTACCTACTGGTGGTATCTATGCGTATGTTCTATCGGTACCTACTGGTGCTATCTACGCGTATGTTCTATCAGTACCTACTGGTGGTATCTATGCGTATGTTCTATCGGTACCTACTGGTGTTATCTACGCGTATGTTCTATCAGTACCTACTGGTGGTATCTATGCGTATGTTCTATCGGTACCTACTGGTGTTATCTACGCGTATGTTCTATCAGTACCTACTGGTGCTATCTATGCGTATGTTCTATCGGTACCTACTGGTGTTATCTACGCGTATGTTCTATCGGTACCTACTGGTGTTATCTACGCGTATGTTCTATCAGTACCTACTGGTGGTATCTACGCGTATGTTCTATCAGTACCTACTGGTGCTATCTATGCGTATGTTCTATCGGTACCTACTGGTGCTATCTATGCGTATGTTCTATCGGTACCTACTGGTGTTATCTACGCGTATGTTCTATCAGTACCTACTGGTGGTATCTACGCGTATGTTCTATCAGTACCTACTGGTGGTATCTACGCGTATGTTCTATCAGTACCTACTGGTGCTATCTATGCGTATGTTCTATCAGTACCTACTGGTGTTATCTACGCGTATGTTCTATCAGTACCTACTGGTGTTATCTACGAGTATGTTCGCAGACAACGAACCCGGAAAAGGAAACGAGGATCGCAGCATTAGAGTGGACGGGTGGCAGTCCTTACGTGTGCTTATGCTTCCCCCTGCTGGCACCTAAAAAGTTAATATCAATTGCCCAAGACGTCTGTGGACGTCTTTGGAAAAAAAAAAATATATATATATTAAAAAGAAAAAAAAGAAAAAATCTAAAACATGATTTTTTTCTTTTTTTTAATACGTGGTGCCAAAGTTTGTGTTTTCGCCATTGAGAATGCATTGGGCGTGTAAATTAAATAACTCTAAAGAAACTATAAAACATTTCAAAGTAAAAAGTTCCAGCATGTGTCTCCACAGTCAGCTGAATTATAAAAAATGTGAATGGATTTTCTAGGTGAAAGTGATTTTTGGGCAGTTTTGCGTCACATTCAGACCTGTGTACGACGTGTGGGAACGATCAGACCATTTTAACCCATTTTGACCTGAGATCAGATTCTATAAATGTCTTCTACATCCTGACAGTTTTCTGAAAAAGCTATGTTTCTATGTCAGTCGTTCTTCAATTTTTAAAAAACAGCAGACCTGCAAGCTCGTAGCGCGCCACTCGGTGGCGCGCTACAAGCTTGTAGATCTGCTATTTTTCAATTGCTAAAGCATAACGTAATGCTAACACCAAAAGGGGTTTCCGCCCAAAATGGGTTACATATATCTATAACAGGTTGTCTTCAGAGTGTTACAGATATATCTCTAGACTCTAACAACAGTGTTACAGATATATCTCTAGACTCTAACAACAGTGTTACAGATATATCTCTAGACTCTAACAACAGTGTTACAGATATATCTCTAGACTCTAACAACAGTGTTACAGATATATATCTAGACTCTAACAACAGTGTTACAGATATATCTCTAGACTCTAACAACAGTGTCAGGCTGTCTTGTCCTAACAGCCACATTTATTACTATCCCACCACCAGACGGTTCCTCCTGCCAAACGGACCTGATTCTACAAGCTAACTTGGCTCAGAGCCTTATATAGACAGAGTTATGCAAACTGCGTTCACTTCATGGGGCTTCAGTCCAATGGAGGCTCTCCTACATAGACTTCTATTGGTCACTTCATGGGGCTTCAGTCCAATGACGGCTCTCCTACATAGACTTCTATTGGTCACTTCATGGGGCTTCAGTCCAATGGAGGCTCTCCTACATAGACTTCTATTGGTCACTTCATGGGGCTTCAGTCCAATGGAGGCTCTCCTACATAGACTTCTATTGGTCACTTCATGGGGCTTCAGTCCAATGACGGCTCTCCTACATAGACTTCTATTGGTCACTTCATGGGGCTTCAGTCCAATGGAGGCTCTCCTACATAGACTTCTATTGGTCACTTCATGGGGCTTCAGTCCAATGGAGGCTCTCCTACATAGACTTATATTGGTCACTTCATGGGGCTTCAGTCCAATGGAGGCTCTCCTACATAGACTTCTATTGGTCACTTCATGGGGCTTCAGTCCAATGGAGGCTCTCCTACATAGACTTCTATTGGTCACTTCATGGGGCTTCAGTCCAATGGAGGCTCTCCTACATAGACTTCTATTGGTCACTTCATGGGGCTTCAGTCCAATGACGGCTCTCCTACATAGACTTCTATTGGTCACTTCATGGGGCTTCAGTCCAATGGAGGCTCTCCTACATAGACTTCTATTGGTCACTTCATGGGGCTTCAGTCCAATGGAGGCTCTCCTACATAGACTTATATTGGTCACTTCATGGGGCTTCAGTCCAATGGAGGCTCTCCTACATAGACTTCTATTGGTCACTTCATGGGGCTTCAGTCCAATGGAGGCTCTCCTACATAGACTTCTATTGGTCACTTCATGGGGCTTCAGTCCAATGGAGGCTCTCCTACATAGACTTCTATTGGTCACTTCATGGGGCTTCAGTCCAATGACGGCTCTCCTACATAGACTTCTATTGGTCACTTCATGGGGCTTCAGTCCAATGATGGCTCTCCTACATATACTTCTATTGGTCACTTCATGGGGCTTCAGTCCAATGGAGGCTCTCCTACATAGACTTCTATTGGTCACTTCATGGGGCTTCAGTCCAATGATGGCTCTCCTACATATACTTCTATTGGTCACTTCATGGGGCTTCAGTCCAATGGAGGCTCTCCTACATAGACTTCTATTGGTCACTTCATGGGGCTTCAGTCCAATGATGGCTCTCCTACATATACTTCTATTGGTCACTTCATGTGGCTACAGTCCAATGGAGGCTCTCCTACATAGACTTCTATTGGTTCACTTCATGGGGCTTCAGTCCAATGGAGGCTCTCCTACATAGACTCCTATTGGTCACTTCATGGGGCTTCAGTCCAATGGAGGCTCTCCTACATAGACTTCTATTGGTCACTTCATGGGGCTTCATGCAGTCCAATGACGGCTCTCCTACATAGACTACACATTGAGCGTGGGGACAACCAACTGGGACAAGTCCTGGACCGGAAGTAGGCCGAAATGCATTGGACTCAGGGCAACAGCCCAGCTTTAATGATCTTAAATCCCCTTTATTTTAAATTGTTTTGTAGTACAACATAAACATTAAAGAGACTTTAGTTGTTACTGTACTTTAAAACTACTGTGTACTGTGTTTTAAAACTTTAAAACAGTTGTCATGTTGCACACATGCTTAAAATAGCTCTTGTTTGCGCCGCCCTCGTTGAAAACAATGTATTTCCAACTCCAGCTTGTCTCAGTTCAGGCTGCATGAACAGCGCTCGAGGGCTCGGTTTCTGCCCCCTCGATGTCCTAACTCTTCTATTAGATGGCTCTGACTTGGCTCATAGAATCAGAGTTTTTTTTGGCTCATAGAATCTGGTGAAGTGTTTTCTTGGCAAAGCGACACCCATCCTAATACGGAGAGGAAGTCCTCCTTCCTAACCCTAACCCTAATACGGAGAGGAAGGCCTTCTTCCTAACCCTAACCCTAATACGGAGAGGAAGGCCTCCTTCCTAACCCTAACCCTAATACGGAGAGGAAGGCCTTCTGTTAGTGAATCATAGTAATTATGATGTCATATGATGTGTGTTTATTCACTAGGTTTGACAACCGTGTAGTTGGACTATGATGTGTTTATTCACTAGGTTTGACAACAGTGTAACTGTTTGAGAAGGAGATCCAAGAATGAAGCTTTTATTTGTCACCATTCATAGATCTACCATTCATAGATCTACCATTCATAGATCTACCATTCATATATGTACCATTCATAGATCTACCATGCATAGATCTACCATTCATAGATCTACCATGCATAGATCTACCATTCATAGATGGTGAAGACACATGCAATGCACTGTTCTACAACAACAATGACAATAGAGTAATAAGAAAAACATTACATAATATAAGAGACAAAATCAAAACCCTGCTAGAGTCTTCACTAGTAACTAAACATCTTAACGTCAACATATCTAACAACCCTGCTACAGAATGCTATAGCAGGTTCTGCTACAGAATGCTATAGCAGGTTCTGCTACAGAATGCTATAGCAGGTTCTGCTACAGAATGCTATAGCAGGTTCTGCTACAGAATGCTATAGCAGGTTCTGCTACAGAATGCTATAGCAGGTTCTGCTACAGAATGCTATAGCAGGTTCTGCTACAGAATGTCCTTCAACCTGAAATGAGATCTTTATGAGTTGTTCCTGTCCACGTGTGGACATCTGAAGCGCGTGTGCGTGCGTGTGCGTGTGCGTGTGTGTGTGTGTGTGTGTGTGTGTGTGTGTGTGTGTGTGTGCGTGCGTGTGCGTGCGTGTGCGTGTGTGTGTGTGTGTGTGTGTGTGTGTGTGTGTGTGCTCTAGCTGGAGGGTCTGGACTCAGGGTAGAGGTGTGTATAAAGGGGGGGGGGGGGGGGGGGTTAAGTGCATCCAGCTGTGAAATGTGATCTGCACATCTGGGACGCGTCTGCACCTCTGTGCTGCGAGAAGGAAGTGGAATATGTACACTGTGCGTGCGTGCGTGCGTGCGTGCGTGCGTGCGTGCGTGCGTGCGTGCGTGCGTGCGTGGAAGTGTATTATATGATTATATTATTGCTGGATTTATGCGCCGTTGCACTCCAGGGTCGGGCGCCGGAAATATCAGATCTACAAGCTAACAGAGCGCCACGTTGTGACGCTGTGTGAGCTTGTAGATCACCCTAATGTGTGGAGAGCTAAAACAACATTCCATAGGCTGTGGAACGTTAAAACATCCCATAGGCTGTGGAACGTTATAACATCCCATAGGCTGTGGAACGTTATAACATCCCATAGGCTGTGGAACGTTATAACATCCCATAGGATGTTATAACGTTATAACATCCCATAGGATGTTATAACATTCCACAGCCTATGGGATGTTATAACATCCCATAGGCTGTGGAACGTTGGAGATGGGCAGTATTTGAAATACATGTATTTGAAATACGTATTTGAAATACTTTTTTGTATTTTGTAATTTGTATTTTGCTGGGATGGAAGAAATGAGATGTATTTTGTATCTAAATACTTTCAGATCTAGTATTTTCTGTATTTCAAATACATAAAAAACTTTTGAATGTCATTTTACACAGCCTCAGGTTTAAACTGTAGGGGCAAAACACATGCACCCACACACCGTGGGCACATTTGAGCCGACAGGCGCGGCCAAAGGAAGCTGACTGACGACGTCTTTCCGGAGTTTTAGACAGCTGGTGGATGGAAAAGAAGCTCCAGAAGCTGCCTCGACTGACAGATTCCCGGAAACGCTCTCCTCCGCGGCAGTCAGCCGAGGGGGTGGAGCTTCTTTTCCATCCACCAGCTGTCTAAAAACTCGGAAATGACGTAAAATACAGCTTCTTCTGTCCGTGCATGGAATCTAAAGTGTGCTTAGGCCCACACACAACACAACACAATGTGTGATGTCACTTCTGATTGGCTTACACTCATTGAACCACAAATGAGAGGCAGAGTAGGACGGGCCTTGAGATGAGACTTTACCTCACATCTCCAAGTTGCAACTAAATGATTACTTGTTCCACAGAGATAAAAGGTGTATTAATCTAAACATGATTATTGGATATTGCAAGCTAAGGCAAGCTTACAACATGACATATTTAAATATTAGTAAAGTAGTGGAAGGTGGAGGGAGGCTTTAGAGCTGGGCATGTCTGACTCTGTGGACAAGCAGAACATGTGGACACATGGAACTGAACAGAACAGGGCACACCAAACAACCAACATGTTATAATAAATATGACTGCAATTAATCTCATTAAAAATTAACAGTTGCCACCTAGTGGCACAACTGCTGTTTGTTTTAAACAGCAGTTCAATATAAAACCTGTCCATGCCCTCTTTGAACTCTTAAATGGTGATTCATACTTTAAACTAGACCATTTACATTTTAGATGAGTCACCACTTTTACGAGTTTATAGTAAATCAGCTTTCATTTATCCTTAGTAGCCTCACTGTTCCTTTTAGCCTTTATTATAATGAAGTGCCCTTTTGTTGTGACATCACGCTGTTCAGGTTAAATTATTAATGGTAATTAAAGGTATATTCAGTGATTTCACTTAATTCAAATATCACTCCTTTTGTTTTGTTGTGATAATCCTCCCTACTATAGAGTGTGCTGAGCATATAAGGAGGTCCTCCCTGTTCCTCCCTGGGGGGGAGGGGGGGTCAAAAGACCGTAGGTTTCGTTTTTGGCTAGGTGGCCCAGCCTTCATCCAATCAGGATAGAGAGGGGCCTTCCACCAATCATGATCGAACAGGGCTTGGTGTGTGTGCTGTTACAGCCTGTTGCGTTTCTCCCCACTGTAGTGCGTGCATGTGCACATCTTGTTACCGGGGAAGACCGGGGGGTTTTCCAAATCACTGAATGCTCCTTTAATTGATAATCTATTCATCTTAGTCATTAGTATCTTGTTTACTTATCTTGTTTTTTATTGTTGGTTTAAATGTAAATTGGTGGTAGGCCTAATCAATCAATCAATCAATCTCTTTCTACATTTGTCTTGAGGTAGAAGTCAAAGAGGAGTGACAGTGATGAATCAGATGGCCAATCCATTCCTTTGTGGGTCCTGTTTGATACAGTTATAGCACATTGATTTGCTTAAAATATAAAGTGTATCATTCTTAATAACCTTCAATGTATTAGACATTCTGACAGGTCATTAATTTAATATTTGGCAATTAATTATGAATGTACTTATCATTATATACATTTTAATGAAAATGTATTTTCAAAATACAAAATACGTATTTGTATCTCAAATACATTTCTCAGACCAGTATTTGTATTTTGTATTTAAATACATTCTGTGACCCAGTATTTGTATTTTGCCCATCTCTACATCCCATAATCAAATCAAATCAAACTTTATTTATAGAGCACATTTACAAAGACCAGAAGGTCACCCAAAGTGCTGCACATGAACATATAACATAACATATAACATTGCACATGCACACTGCACATGCAACATATAACATTTTTTTCATGATTATTAGTGAGGACCTATTATATGAAGATAGGTTGAAAAGTGGTGAAGTGGTCCTTTAACTACATTGACACTTTGGGGGTCCTTACTGAGTGTAATAGTATCAGTTTGGGGGTCCTTACTGAGTAATAGTATCAGTTTGGGGGTCCTTACTGAGTGTAATAGTATCAGTTTGGGGGTCCTTACTGAGTGTAATAGTATCAGTTTGGGGGTCCTTACTGAGTGTAATAGTATCAGTTTGGGGGTCCTTACTGAGTAATAGTATCAGTTTGGGGGTCCTTACTGAGTCTAATAGTATCAGTTTGGGGGTCCTTACTGAGTGTAATAGTATCAGTTTGGGGGTCCTTACTGAGTGTAATAGTATCAGTTTGGGGGTCCTTACTGAGTGTAATGGTATCAGTTTGGGGGTCCTTACTGAGTGTAATGGTATCAGTTTGGGGGTCCTTACTGAGTAATGGTATCAGTTTGGGGGTCCTTACTGAGTGTAATGGTATCAGTTTGGGGGTCCTTACTGAGTGTAATGGTATCAGTTTGGGGGTCCTTACTGAGTCTAATGGTATCAGTTTGGGGGTCCTTACTGAGTGTAATGGTATCAGTTTGGGGGTCCTTACTGAGTCTAATGGTATCAGTTTGGGGGTCCTTACTGAGTCTAATGGTATCAGTTTGGGGGTCCTTACTGAGTGTAATGGTATCAGTTTGGTATCAGTTTGGGGGTCCTTACTGAGTGTAATGGTATCAGTTTGGGGGTCCTTACTGAGTGTAATGGTATCAGTTTGGGGGTCCTTACTGAGTGTAATGGTATCAGTTTGGGGGTCCTTACTGAGTGTAATGGTATCAGTTTGGGGGTCCTTACCGAGTGTAATGGTATCAGTTTGGGGGTCCTTACCGAGTGTAATGGTATCAGTTTGGGGGTCCTTACCGAGTGTAATGGTATCAGTGTGGGGGTCCTTACCGAGTGTAATGGTATCAGTTTGGGGGTCCTTACCGAGTGTAATGGTATCAGTTTGGGGGTCCTTACCGAGTGTAATGGTATCAGTTTGGGGGTCCTTACCGAGTGTAATGGTATCAGTTTGGGGGTCCTTACCGAGTGTAATGGTATCAGTTTGGGGGTCCTTACCGAGTGTAATGGTATCAGTTTGGGGGTCCTTACTGAGTGTAATGGTATCAGTTTGGGGGTCCTTACTGAGTGTAATGGTATCAGTTTGGGGGTCCTTACTGAGTGTAATGGTATCAGTTTGGGGGTCCTTACCGAGTCTAATGGTATCAGTTTGGGGGTCCTTACTGAGTGTAATGGTATCAGTTTGGGGGTCCTTACCGAGTCTAATGGTATCAGTTTGGGGGTCCTTACTGAGTGTAATGGTATCAGTTTGGGGGTCCTTACTGAGTCTAATGCTATCAGTTTGGGGGTCCTTACTGAGTGTAATGGTATCAGTTTGGGGGTCCTTACTGAGTCTAATGGTATCAGTTTGGGGGTCCTTACTGAGTGTAATAGTATCAGTTTGGGGGTCCTTACTGAGTGTAATAGTATCAGTTTGGGGGTCCTTACTGAGTGTAATGTTATCAGTTTGGGGGTCCTTACTGAGTGTAATGGTATCAGTTTGGGGGTCCTTACTGAGTGTAATAGTATCAGTTTGGGGGTCCTTACTGAGTGTAATGGTATCAGTTTGGGGGTCCTTACTGAGTGTAATAGTATCAGTTTGGGGGTCCTTACTGAGTGTAATGGTATCAGTTTGGGGGTCCTTACTGAGTGTAATGGTATCAGTTTGGGGGTCCTTACTGAGTGTAATGGTATCAGTTTGGGGGTCCTTACTGAGTGTAATAGTATCAGTTTGGGGGTCCTTACTGAGTGTAATGGTATCAGTTTGGGGGTCCTTACTGAGTGTAATAGTATCAGTTTGGGGGTCCATGGAGCTCTAAGCATTGATCTCGATGGACTCCAGATGAATGAAATCTGAGAAGGTTATTCCATGTGGCGGGCAGTGGTTCACACACACACACACACACACACACACACACACACACACACACACACACACACACACCAATGGCGGAGGAAACCATGAGTCTTGCTCAAGGACACTCAGCTGCGTGCGTGCGTGCGTGCGTGCGTGCGTGCGTGCGTGTGTGCGTGCGTGCGTGCGTGCACTTATTGTATTGTATACAATAAGTGCGTGCGTGCGTGCGTGCGTGCGTGCGTGCGTGCGTGCGTGCGTGCGTGCGTGCGTGCGTGCGTGCGTGCGTGCGTGCGTGCGTGCGTGCACTTATTGTATTGTATACAATACTTATTGTATTGTATACAATAAGTATTGTATGTACAATAAGTACAGCACTTATTGAGAATGTACAGAATACATGATTTGTTGAGAATGTTGAATGAAGTCTACGCCCAGGCAACGGTCTTATGGTCCACTACTCCCCTCTGGTGGCTTTTCAATGTAATGACATTAAGTGCCAAAAGCAAAGTCATATATTCAAAGATTTGAGTAACACAAATTCATATATTCAAAGATTTGAGTAACACAAATTCATATATTCAAAGATTTGATTAACACAAATTCATATATTCAAAGATTTGCATTTTTTTTCAAAAATAGCAGATCTCCAAGCTCACGACGCACCTTGAGCTTGTGTTTCTGTTATTTCTGAATAGCCAAATAATAAAATAAAAGTGGTTAAAGTGGTTTTAATGGGTTAATAGGCCTACAATATATGACAAAAACATCACATTTCAGAATAATAGAATAAACTTTATTTATATATTTATTACATTCACATTTCAGAACTAAACTGCATGTCTCATTTCTACAGTGAACACTTTTCTCCGTAACACCACCACTAAACTGCAGGTCTCTCATTTATACAGGGAACAATTTTCTCCATAACACCACCACTAAACTGCATGTCTCTCATTTCTACAGGGAACACTTTTCTCCGTAACACCACGGGGGTCCCAGGTGGAGGAGTCGTTACCCAGAAGAACCGGTCCGCTCCGCTGGGCCGGCCGGCCCCTTCCCCCACCCCTCCCCCCACCGCCCCTCCCCCCCCCAACGGCACCATGCTGCGCTGGGACGACCTCTCGCGGACGCTGGCGTTCGCTTGGCCGCTCCACGTCTACGGCTCCGCCAGCCTCTTCCTGCTGCTGTTCGCTGGAGCCGCTCTGGGCCTGCTGCTGTCCCCCGGCATGAGGAGTCCCCACCGCGGAGCTCTGTGCCTGGCCAACGGTCTGCTGTTCCTAGCTGGAGGTCTGAGGTAATAACTAGTCCCCACCGCGGAGCTCTGTGCCTGGCCAACGGCCTGCTGTTCCTAGCAGGAGGTCTGAGGTAATAACTAGTCCCCACCGCGGAGCTCTGTGCCTGGCTAGCGGACTGCTGTTCCTAGCTGGAGGACTAAGGTAATAACTAGTCCCCACCGCGGAGCTCTGTTTCTGGCCAACGGCCTGCTGTTCCTTGCTGGAGGTCTGAGGTAATAACTAGTCCCCACCGCGGAGCTCTGTGCCTGGCCAACGGTCTGCTGTTCCTAGCTGGAGGACTAAGGTAATAACTAGTCCCCACCGCGGAGCTCTGTGTCTGGCTAGAGGTCTATGGTAATAACTAGTCCCCACCGCGGAGCTCTGTGTCTGGCCAACGGTCTTCTGTTCCTAGCTGGAGGACTAAGGTAATAACTTGCTGTGTTTTAATATGACTGTCTCTGATCTAGAGAAAAACAACACTGAATATACTATAAAAAAGCGTTTTTTTAGCTCATCTGCAGCCAACGAGTTCTCTCGTCATCTGGGGCCCCCCGTGTCCGATACTCCCTCAGTGAATGATATGGTTCAATTTTTTTATCTTAAAGGTGTAGTGAAATAAAAAATACGTTTTTCACACCTTTAGACCATCTCCGTGGTCATCATATGAGCATACCTAACAATGGATGCCAAAAAAATGGGACAATTCTTATTTGTGTGTTTTTATATCAAAAGTCCATAAAAATATTTTTTTTATTACTTCCTGAAAACGAAAACTTGCTGCGTGATGACGTGTCTAGGCCCACATCGATAAAAGCCAATAAAAATGAAGCTCACCCGTATCCTCTCCATATGTGCGCATCCGTGCAGTACAGCTGCTATTGATTACAGAAATCCTCCGTTTTTATTCCCATTCCAGATAACATCCAGACAGTGTATTACTCGGTTTCAACTTAATCATCACGCTAAAATATGTATCTGATAACATTATAGGGTAGAAATAAGCCACATAACAGTAAACTGGTACAGCTGGCCGTCTATTTGATTTGTAAACAAACACACACCACGCTGCTGCGTATAGCATAGCAACAGTCCCTAGCTACCGTCCCATCGCCTGAAGGGATGCGACGCTCTGATTGGTTCAGAGACTTCATAGCGGTGTTTCAACTTGAGACCGTCTGAAACTTCAAAATAAAATGTCCACCATTTCCGTTTCACTACGCCTTTAAACTAGAGTCAGCTCTTGACATAGTGGCTCCTATAAAAACAAAAAAGAAACACCAGAGTAACACCCTGGATAAATGAGCAAACACGCTCACTGAAGCAAGAATGTCGTAGAGCTTGGAGAAAAACAGAACTCACCATCCACCTAGAGATTCTTAAAAAGTCGACAGTCGCCTATAACAAAGCCTTGCGTCTGGCAAGGCAGGCATATTTCTCTGGCATTATTAATGAGAACAAGAAAAATGCCAGAGTCTTATTCTCTACCATTGAACGACCCCCCCCCCCCCCCCCAGTCCTACAAGCAGTCGTTCCCGGCTTCTAAAGCTAAGTGTAATGAGTTTGCATGCTTTTTTGATAACAAAATTTGTAACATTAGAGCTGATATTATGAATGGTGCTGCTGCTAGCTCAAACCCTCAAACAGCAGCTAATGGTGCCAGGGTAGATCTCTCCAGGGGGAGCCTATTGGCATTCTGTGCAATTGATGAAGACGAACTCCGCAAAACCATATCACAGATGACTTCATCCTCCTGTTCATTGGATACAATTCCCACCACCTTTCTCAAAGAGGTTTTAGACAGTGTGATTGGAGATATCCTAAAAATTGTAAACAGCTCTCTACAATCAGGCTTCTTTCCAGACTCACTGAAGACTGCTGTAGTTAGGCCCTTACTCAAGAAACACAATCTTGATCCCTCTGTGTTGGGTAACTATCGACCCATTTCTAATCTGCCCTTTCTGGGCAAGGTTTTAGAAAAATGCATCTTTCATCAATTGGATGTGTTTCTACAGAACAATAATGTGCATAACAAATTCCAATCTGGCTTTAGGAAAGGTCACAGCACAGAAATAGCACTTGTAAAAGTAATTAATGATCTCAGGGTGTCTGCTGACAAGAAAAATGTATCCGTTCTCTTACTTCTAGATCTAACGGCTGCATTCGACACGATTGATCATTCCATTTTAATACAGCGTCTGGAGCACTGGATAGGCTTGTCTGGTACGGCCCTGTCCTGGTTTTCCTCCTACCTATCAAACAGAAGTTATTTTGTCAATCTAGCTGAGTTTGACTCAGACAAACACGACATTAGTTCTGGTATTCCTCAGGGCTCGATTCTTGGTCCTCTGTTATTCTCCCTGTACATACTGCCGTTGGGAGAACTTATTACCAATCACGGAGTCAATTTTCATTTCTATGCTGATGATACCCAACTATATCTTTCTGTAGCTCCAGATGATCCCCGTGCCTTAGGCCCGTTGTTGACCTGTCTGTCTAGCATCAAATGCTGGATGAGTGAGAACTTTCTCAAGCTAAATGAGGATAAGACAGAAGTTCTCATAATCGGTTCTAGTGAGCAGAAAGAATCAATAATAAGCAGACTTGGCAACCTGACTGTAGAAAGTAACAGTACAGTAAATAACTTGGGGGTCATTATTGATTCTGAATTGAATTTTAATTCACACATTAATCATGTTACCAAGATTGCTTTTTTTCACCTTAGAAATATTGCACGAATCAGAGCCTATTTGTCATTGGACGATGCAAAAACGCTAATCCACGCCTTTGTTTTTTCTCGGCTTGATTACTGCAATGCACTTTTTTCTGGACTGCCTAAGAAAACAACAAACAGATTACAACTTGTCCAAAATGCAGCAGCCAGAGTTTTAACTAGAACTAAGATGAGAGAACATATTACTCCAGTTTTGGCTTCACTGCACTGGCTTCCGGTTGTTTTTAGGATTGATTTTGTTTATAAAGCTCTCAATGGTCTCGCACCTTCCTACCTACATGACTGCCTGCCTAAATATGTCCCAAACCGCCCCCCTAAGGTCTTCCACTGCGGGCCTGCTCGCTTTGCCTAAAAAAATGGCAACAAAAAAATACGGGGAAGCAGCGTTTTGCTTCTACGGGCCGACGGCGTGGAAAAACTCCCACTGTACCTTCGACAGGCAGCCTCTGTAGACATTTTTAAAGCGCAGCTCAAGACTCACTTCTACACTCTTGCTTTTAATTGATCTTTTAATTCTTTTGTTATTCATGTCCTCACTGTATTGCATTACTGCTCTTGTTTTTTTTTAATGTTTATGCCTTGCTTTTATTTATTTTTCTCCATTGCTCTGTAAAGCACTTTGAGCTGCATTTCATGTCATGAAAGGTGCTATACAAATAAAGTTTTATTATTATTATTATAACTAGTCCCCACCGCGGAGCTCTGTGCCTGGTCAACGGTCTGCTGTTCCTGGCTGGAGGTCTAAGGTAATAACTAGTCCCCACCGCGGAGCTCTGTGCCTGGCTAGCGGTCTGCTGTTCCTAGCTGGAGGACTACGGTAATGAAGTGTCCCCACCGCGGAGCTCTGTGCCTGGCTAACGGTCTCCACCGCGGAGCTCTGTGCCTGGCTGGAGAACTAAGGTAGTCCCCACCGTGGAGCTCTGTGCCTAGCCAACGGTAATACATAATGTATTTAAATATTAGTTAACTATGGAATCGTGCATTTCCCGTCAGTCAGTGTGTCACTCAAAATCCCCATACATGGGAAAGCCCCATATATGGTGCCCAGGTCTCGTGACATCACAGTGATGAAGATCCCTGATGTCATAGTAAATGCGACCTGCTGTCGCAATTAAGCCCATATATGGAGATCCCTGATGTCATCAACATTTACAGGCCCGAATATTAATGCCCGTCCCTACCTGGGCCCTCATCAAACCCTGTACACTCAAGACACTGCCCCCGCTGTCACCCTTAGATCTCTATATATGGAGGCCAGTACAGAATTCATTCCATACGGTATGTTGATCTGATGATTTAATCCATTAATAAAATGTGCCCATCCATTTATAGCGCCCGGACCACTTTTACCGGTGGACCGGAAGTTGTTGTGAATGTGTGTGTGTAGCAGCTAACAATAGCCACACCACTCTAGAGTCGATCGACAACAACGGGAGGTAAGAATAAATCTATCGTGACTAGCGACTGGACCGCGGAAGGCCGTCAAACACAGGATCTTTTTTCAGAATTAGACGGGATGATTTAGATCGAGTTATGAACGTTTTAAGATTTTCGTTTTCGTCCGCTAAACAGGCAGGGAACATTTTCAATGACGTGTCACCGAGGATTGGGCAACAAGCGCTCCTAGGCTGTGGAGCGATGCGACCAGTTTTGATATAATTAATCTCCGTCCTATTTATCAATCTCGGGCAACTGACCGTGCACTTGAACTTGGCGGTGATCTCCGTCTGGGGCCCTTAAACTGTTAATGTCTGGGGGCGTGTCTCTTCCAGGGCGTGTCTCTTCCAGGGCGTGTCTCTTTAATGTCTGGGGGCGTGTCTCTTCCAGGGCGTGTCTCTTCCTGATCGACCCGTACGGCTCTCGCCACCTCCTCCCCCGCCCGGCGGTCACCGCCCTCTACAACCTGCCGCTACCCCTGCTGGTGTGGAGCCAGGCTGCGCTGGCGCTGCTGGCGCTGCGCCAGGTGGAGGTGGTGGCGCTGCCGCCCACTCTGGAGCGCCCCCCGCTGGCCGCCGTGCTGGCCGTGCTGCAGTGCACCTTGCTGCTGGCCGCGGACCTGCTGTCACCTGCCCTGTCGCCCGCTGTACCCGTTACCCTACAGGTAATCTAATATACGGTAACCTTCCCTGTGTTTCTTCACTAGTCCACCCATCGACTGATCTAATATACGGAAACCTTCCCTGTGTTTCTACACTAGTCCACCCATCGACTGATCTAATATACGGCAACCTTCCCTGTGTTTCTTCACTAGTCCACCCATCGACTAATCTAATATACAGCAACCTTCCCCGTGTTTCTACACTAGTCCACCCATCGACTGATCTAATATACGGCAACCTTCCCTGTGTTTCTACACTAGTCCACCCATCGACTGATCTAATATACGGCAACCTTCCCTGTGTTTCTACACTAGTCCACCCATCGACTGATCTAATATACGGCAACCTTCCCTGTGTTTCTACACTAGTCCACCCATCGACTGATCTAATATACGGCAACCTTCCCTGTGTTTCTACACTAGTCCACCCATCGACTGATCTAATATACAGCAACCTTCCCTGTGTTTCTACACTAGTCCACCCATCGACTGATCTAATATACGGCAACCTTCCCTGTGTTTCTACACTAGTCCACCCATCGACTGATCTAATATACGGCAACCTTCCCTGTGTTTCTACACTAGTCCACCCATCGACTGATCTAATATACGGCAACCTTCCCCGTGTTTCTACACTAGTCCACCCATCGACTGATCTAATATACAACAACCTTCCCCGTGTTTCTACACTAGTCCACCCATCGACTGATCTAATATACAACAACCTTCCCTGTGTTTCTACACTAGTCCACCCATCGACTGATCTAATATACGGCAACCTTCCCTGTGTTTCTACACTAGTCCACCCATCGACTGATCTAATATACAGCAACCTTCCCTGTGTTTCTACACTAGTCCACCCATCGACTGATCTAATATACAGCAACCTTCCCTGTGTTTCTACACTAGTCCACCCATCGACTGATCTAATATACGGCAACCTTCCCTGTGTTTCTACACTAGTCCACCCATCGACTGATCTAATATACGGCAACCTTCCCTGTGTTTCTACACTAGTCCACCCATCGACTGATCTAATATACGGCAACCTTCCCCGTGTTTCTACACTAGTCCACCCATCGACTGATCTAATATACAACAACCTTCCCTGTGTTTCTACACTAGTCCACCCATCGACTGATCTAATATACGGCAACCTTCCCTGTGTTTCTACACTAGTCCACCCATCGACAAATCTAATATACAGCAACCTTCCCTGTGTTTCTACACTAGTCCACCCATCGACTGATCTAATATACGGCAACCTTCCCCGTGTTTCTTCACTAGTCCACCCATCGACTGATCTAATATACAGCAACCTTCCCCGTGTTTCTACACTAGTCCACCCATCGACAAATCTAATATACAGCAACCTTCCCTGTGTTTCTACACTAGTCCACCCATCGACTGATCTAATATACAGCAACCTTCCCTGTGTTTCTACACTAGTCCACCCATCGACAAATCTAATATACAGCAACCTTCCCTGTGTTTCTACACTAGTCCACCCATCGACTGATCTAATATACAGCAACCTTCCCCGTGTTTCTTCACTAGTCCGATCCAGAAGAACACATCAGTAAGCAGGAACTGGGGATGGCAATGAAGGACCGGAAAGTCTGGCGTGGCATTGTGAAATCCATGATCTCGACAATCGGCGGTCGAAAAATGATGATGATGAACCCTAACCTGTGACAACCTAGGCTACAGTTTATTTCATTCATCCTGTACTGAACTGTTCCTTCATTAATTTCCTTCCCAACAGGTCCTGTCTCTCTGTTGGGGTCTGGCTGTCTCTAACCCGTACCCTCTACCCTCTACCCTACAGGTCCTGTCTCTCTGTTGGGGTCTGGCTGTCTCTAACCCGTACCCTCTACCCTCTACCCTACAGGTCCTGTCTCTCTGTTGGGGTCTGGCTGTCTCTAACCCTCTACCCTCTACCCTACAGGTCCTGTCTCTCTGTTGGGGTCTGGCTGTCTCTAACCCTCTACCCTCTACCCTACAGGTCCTGTCTCTCTGTTGGGGTCTGGCTGTCTCTAACCCGTACCCTCTACCCTCTACCCTACAGGTCCTGTCTCTCTGTTGGGGTCTGGCTGTCTCTAACCCTCTACCCTCTACCCTACAGGTCCTGTCTCTCTGTTGGGGTCTGGCTGTCTCTAACCCGTACCCTCTACCCTCTACCCTACAGGTCCTGTCTCTCTGTTGGGGTCTGGCTGTCTCTAACCCTCTACCCTCTACCCTACAGGTCCTGTCTCTCTGTTGGGGTCTGGCTGTCTCTAACCCGTACCCTCTACCCTCTACCCTACAGGTCCTGTCTCTCTGTTGGGGTCTGACTGTCTCTAACCCGTACCCTCTACCCTCTACCCTACAGGTCCTGTCTCTCTGTTGGGGTCTGGCTGTCTCTAACCCTCTACCCTCTACCCTACAGGTCCTGTCTCTCTGTTGGGGTCTGGCTGTCTCTAACCCGTACCCTCTACCCTCTACCCTACAGGTCCTGTCTCTCTGTTGGGGTCTGACTGTCTCTAACCCGTACCCTCTACCCTCTACCCTACAGGTCCTGTCTCTCTGTTGGGGTCTGGCTGTCTCTAACCCGTACCCTCTACCCTACAGGTCCTGTCTCTCTGGTGGGGTCTGGCTGTCTCTAACCCTCTACCCTCTACCCTCTACCCTACAGGTCCTGTCTCTCTGTTGGGGTCTGGCTGTCTCTAACCCTCTACCCTACAGGTCCTGTCTCTCTGGTGGGGTCTGGCTGTCTCTAACCCTCTACCCTCTACCCTACAGGTCCTGTCTCTCTGTTGGGGTCTGTCGGTGTGTCTGGGCTTCCTCTGCTATGTGTTCCCACGGCTGCGCTGTCCGGCTGCCTCAGCTGGAGGCGTGTCTGGAGGCGGGTCGGAGGCGGAGGGAAAGGCCTGGCCCCGCGGCGGGCGGACCGGGCTGGTTCTGGGCAGGGTGCTGGCTGTGTGTGCCCTCCTGGGGGCGCTGTGCTGCGGCCTGCACGTCCACGCCACGCTGTGGCTCTACGGCCTCCTGGGTAAGGATTTAGTCACTATGTGACCCTGTTGGGTAAGGATTTAGTCACTATGGACCTGATTTAAAAAAAATAGCAGACCTACAAGCTCATAGCGCGGCACTCGGTGCCGCGCTATGAGCTTGTAGATCTGCTATTTTTCAATAGCTAAATTAGAACGTAATGCTTAGAACACCAAAAAGGGTTCCCGCCCAGAATGGGTTAAACTCTAACTCGTCCTTGTCCTCTCTAGGGGAGTGGAGGCGCTTCAACTGGGGCTGGTGGTTGGTCCACTTCTGGGCCCGTCTCCTGGAGCTGGCCTGGGGCTTCTCCCTGCTGCTGCTGGGGTCCTGGGTGTTCTGGAGGCCCGCCGGGGGTCCGGGTAGCGAGGAGGGGTCCTGGGCGTTCTGGAGGCCCGCCGGGGGTCCGGGCAACGAGGAGGGCGGGCCGGGAGACGGCCGAACCGGAGGAGAACTCCCGTCGCCCGGCCAATCCGCAGCCTCGTCCCACAGGCACACCTGCTGGTCCAAGATAGTCCAGAGCCTGACAGGTACCGTAGCTCTGAACTACTGACTGACTGGCTGACTGGCTGGCTGGCTGGCTGGCTGACTGGCTGACTGGCTGGCTGGCTGGCTGGCTGACTGGCTGGCTGGCTGACTGGCTGACTGACTGGCTGACTGACTGGCTGACTGACTGGCTGACTGGCTGACTGACTGGCTGAGTGACTGACTGGCTGGCTGACTGGCTGGCTGGCTGGCTGGCTGACCCTCCCTAACCTCCTAACACTGACTGACTGACCGGCTGACCCTCCCTAACCTCCTAACCTCCTAACACTGTAAATAAATCTGTTACATAAAGGTGTATATAGATATGTATATAGATATGTATATAGATATGTATATAGATATGTATATAGATATGTATATAGATATGTATATAGATATGTATATAGATATGTATATAGATATAGAATATGTTAAATCTTTACAGGGAAGTCCTGCAAGAAGTCTGACAGCAACGGGGTGCTGGGCGTGTCAGGGGGAGGAGCCGGAGGGGAGGCGCCCCCCAACAACTGGGCGGGCCTCCAGGAACGCCCCGCCCCTCCCGGAGGAGGAGGAGGAGGAGCCGACATCAGCAAGAGTCTGATCCGAAACCAGAGCAACCAACACGACGGCGGCAAGAACAGCAACCACGGACGCAACCTGCGGGCTCGCTCTGCGGACCGCGGGGACGGCTCCTCCATGGGCTCCCTGCTGGGGGGGGTCCGCGGGGCCCCTCCCCCGCTGAAGGACCTGACGGACCCCTCGTACTCCTCGCTGTCGCTGTACGACCTTCGGCCCCCCTCCCCCATCGACCTGGGCCGCAGCATCGATGACGCGCTGCACCGCGAACACCTCCTGGGGGCCGGCAGCCTGTTCCAGCCGCTGTCCCTGGGGCCCTCGTCCCCCTACCCCCCCCCCTCGCCCCCCCCGGGGGGCCCCTGGCTGCGGCGGAACAACAGCGACCCCCAGCTGCTCTCGGACAGCAGCAGTGAGTCCTCCCAGCCTCTAGGGGGAGGCAGCGTCATGAGCAGCGTGCCCAGCAGGCAGGTGACCGAGCCCCCCACGCCGTCCCACCAGGGGGGGGGCGGGGCTCTGCCCTCCTCCGCTTCCTGTCCCGTGTCCCTGCAGCGCCCCTCCCTGGGGGAGGGGGAGGAGGGGGGGGAGGGGGAGGGGGGCGACGACACGCGCCCCTTCTTCACCCCGGACTCGGACCGGCTGCGGGGGGGCAGGGGGGGGAGGGGTGCGGGGTCACGGAGCTACCTGGAGGTCAGCCGATTGGACGATAGCAACAGCGTCAGCAGCGAAATTATAGACCTTTAACACTTTCATCGCCCCCTGGTGTTCATTTGAAATGACCGCAGGCAGCCAGCTATATCCCCTATATAGGCGCCATTCTATTTCCGCCCACACAGCCCAAAACAACGAGAGGAGGAGCAGCCGACATGTGTTAGGGTTAGGGTTAGCCTAACCCTAACCAGCCGACATGTGTTAGGGTTAGGGTTAGCCTAACCCTAACCAGCCGACATGTGTTAGGGTTAGGGTTAGCCTAACCCTAACCAGCTGACATGTGTTAGGGTTAGGGTTAGCCTACAGCGGATTCGACCGTTATCTCTGCATTGGAACGGCGAAATCATCCGTTATCAGCACGTTTGAATGGTGCCAAAATGTCCATACTGGCATCCTCACCACATAGCCTGGTCAAGGTTTCCCCCTGGTGGACATGTCATTTCCAACTATTTCCAACTAGGAGCTACTAATATATACTATTCTCTGCCTATCAGGACGTAACTCGGACGGTGCTGAGTCGGGTCTGGTGGCCTTCGCAACGCTCGGCACGGCGACTCGCTCGGCTAGCGCCTCGCTCGGCGGTGCCTCACGTAGCCACCAGACACGGCGCGCTTCCGTCAGGACATCAGTGATAATGACAATGCTACAATCGCAGATAATGACATACTGAACAGTGAGGATGCCAGTATGGACATTTTGGCACCATTCAAACGTGCTGATAACGGATGATTTCGCCGATTCAATACATGATACCAGTCGAATGGGGTGTAGCCTAACCCTAACCAGCCGACATGTGTTAGGTTTCACCACAAGCGGTGACATGGCGATCAGAAATCACTGTTTACATCTGAACGTCGGGTGGTTTGGACTAAAACAACAACTTTGGAGTATTTTTCGGAGAAAACAAGCAGCAAAGAAACGACAATGAGTGGATCCTTATGGGAGGCAAGTGCATTGTTCCTCACGATGGGCTGTCAATCAGAAAGGACTTTTCTGATTAGATGTATGGGCTGTCAATCAGAAAGGACTTTTCTGATTGAATGAAAGGGCTGTCAATCAGATAGGACTTTTCTGATTGGATGAATGGGCTGTCAATCAGATAGGACTTTTCTGATTGGATGAATGGGCTGTCAAGGCCAGGACATATTGTTTTGCCACTCGGTACGCGTTCCAGCATAACTTTGGTTCTGGGTATGTTGATGATGTCACCTGATGATGTCACCTGATGATGTCACCTGCATACCGTCTATTGTTTTAATTATGATGATGACGTCACCCTCTATTGTTCTATGGGACTTCTTTAGAGAAGTAACATTCTAGGGTGTTGATATCGTTAAACAATGAATTAGTAATGATGTCTATCTTCACATGGACAACAGTAGGGATGGAGCTTGATACCCCGATACCCGATAAAATCCGATAACAAGCTTATCGAGTACCCGTTATCAATAAGCTTTGGGCTTATCAAGCCTGTTATGGAGCACAGCGGCCCATGACGTCATGTTCAAACAATCATGGCAAGAGGCGATCAAGAAATAAATGTAATCATCCATGCTGGCACAAACATGTCAGTCTAAAAGTGTATTGATAACTGCCAACCAGCGCTGCCAGGGTAAACAAAACAGTTTCTTTAATAATATTTTATTGGTCAAAAGGTCAATTGTCTGTTAGAAATGTACTGTATTTGAGGCCCTAGTAAAAGATACTGGTTCTGTTCAGAATGTATCGTCTCCCGTCTTTCCACAAAATAATAGAAAATGCTGGATAGTGGGCTCGATAAGAACCCTGCTCGATAAGCCTGATCGATAAGATGATCCATAAGCCTGATCCATAAGCCTGATCCATAAGCCTGATCGATAAGCCTGATCGATAAGCCTGATCGATAAGGTGATCGATAAGCCTGATAGATAAGCCTGATAGATAAGCCTGATCAATAAGCCTGATCGATAAGGTGATCGATAAGAACCCGTCTCGATAAGCCTGATCGATAAGCCTGATCGATAAGGTGATCGATAAGAACCCGTCACTATAAGCCTGATCGATAAGCCTGATCGATAAGGTGATCGTTATCAATTAACATTAACGAGCTCCACCCCTAGACAACAGTGAGGAACGTTAAACAATGAATTAGTAATGATGTCATCAGTGACTTCCATTTCTTTGATACTGTTACATGTTGCTTTCCATTATATTTCATCCATTGTGCATAATTAATGTGTATGTTATTTAAAACAAAAAAAAACGTTGTGCCATACATAACGATAAGTGCTTGTTTTCATGTTAATGTTTTAGATCTGTGTAAAACTCTTCCTTAGGGTCTATAGATCCGTATAAAACTCTTTCTGCGGGATAACTCTGCATAGCTGCTGAAGTCCTGACATCACTCGCTCATCCCCTGGTTCTAAAGTCCTGACGTCACTCGCTCATCCTGGTTCTAAAGTCCTGACGTCACTCGCTCATCCCCTGGTTCTAAAGTCCTGACGTCACTCGCTCATCCTGGTTCTAAAGTCCTGACGTCACTCGCTCATCCCCTGGTTCTAAAGTCCTGACGTCACTCGCTCATCCTGGTTCTAAAGTCCTGACGTCACTCGCTCATCCCCTGGTTCTAAAGCTGTTGCTTTTAGCGTGTAGCTAAAATTATCTGTAAGTACAAGATGAGATTCCACCACATTATGTATTGAGGTTGATGTGTTTTGCTTCATGATTATTTTATTCCGTGAAAGTCTGTGAAAGATTTCACGTAAATTGCACACTCCGTTCATGATTTGAGGCTTTTTGTTCAAAACGGGCCAATCCTGCCAACTTTGAAAGCCAATTACGATGGAATCTGAAATATCGGACAGATCCGTCTTGAACACATGTCTATAGAGCGTCGCAGTCCCGCCCCCTACCAGGGCCCAGGAAATGATTCTCCGTTCATTTTCCTCATAGACATTTCAGAAAGTATTTATTTAAAGACGTTTACGCCGCGGACAAAGCCAACTCTTGTCGTGACAAATCATGACAACAAACACAATTTTTCGGGCCAAACAAAGAATTAGAAACTTTTTTTGTTGTTTTTCTTCTATGTAATTATTTGTTTGGTCCAACATATTGTGTGTGTTGTCATGATTTGTCACGCCTCGAGTTGGCTTCGTACGACGCTTAAAAGGTCTTTAACACTTTGATTGCTACAAGATCTCGGCAGGCCTATTTGGATGTTGCTACCGCTTAACATTGCACAAAGGCCTTGTTCGGGGGCCCACAGCAAAATGTTCTCTTATAGCGAGAATCACACGCATACATCAAAAGAAAGCTGAACTTGTCCACTTCAATTTAAAAAATACATTTTGATTTTACCATGTTCCATTCTGGAGATATTGACCTTTTTGCAACACCTGCATTTGCCTGGAAGTGGTTATCTTGAACAGCGAGCAGAGTTATGGATGGTTTAAAGTCAGACATTGACAGGCAGATATAAAATTGAACCCAATAAATATCCTATACATCCTATACACCGAATGAAAGCCCTGAATGTGTACTTTTACGAGGAAAAGAGTAAACATTGATCCCATGTACAGTTAGACAGTAATTGGTTATTGAATGCAGCTTGTGCCCACCAGATAACTTCAGAGAAGACATGGACGTGAACTCCTCAATATTCACAAAATAAGGCCTATAGCGACATATAAATACTATATACCGTATGAAACAGAAGACTCTCTGCTTTCATAAGAAAAAAACTTCTACTGTAGTAATAATAAAAATCACACCCATGTGAAGTGAGTGGTGCAACACCATATTCTGTTCTCTGCTTATTCAATACAGCTCACTATATACGGACTGAGGCAGAAAGTCATGTAAACCTTTTATTTACAGTTTGGTCTGTAAACTTCTACTGTAATAATAAAAATCACACCCCTGTGAAGTGAGCGTTGCAACTGTTCTGTACTTATTCACTACAGCTCGCTATATACGGACTGAGACAGAAAGTCATGTAAACCTTTTATTTACAGTTTGGTCTGTAAACTTCTACTGTAATAATAAAAATCACACCCCTGTGAAGTGAGCGGTGCAACTGTTCTCTACAGTTGCGCGGTAGAGAACAGTTGCACCGCTCACTTCACAGGGGTGTGATTTTTATTATTACAGTAGAAGTTTACAGACCAAACTGTAAATAAAAGGTTTACATGACTTTCTGCCTCAGTCCGTATATAGCGAGCTGTATTGAATAAGCAGAGAACAGAATATGGGACAGAGTTGCACCACTCACTTCACATGGGTGTGATTTTTATTATTACTACAGTAGAAGTTTTTTTCTTATGAAAGCAGAGAGTCTTCTGTTTCATACGGTATATAGTATTTATATGTCGCTATAGGCCTTATTTTGTGAATATTGAGTTCGGGTCCATGTCTTCTCTGCAGTTATATCTGGTGGGCGCAATGTGCAATGTAACCAATTTATGACAAACTGTACATGGGATCAATGTTTACTCTTTTCCTCGTAAAAGTACACATTCAGGGCTTTCATTCGGTGTATAGGATGTATAGCATATTTATTGTGTTTATTGTTATATCTGCCTGTCAATGTCTGACTATAAACCTTCATAACTCTGCTTTCTTAGATGATGATGATGATTGCCTCATTGTCTTGATCGCAAAACATTGGAGGGGGGGGGGGGGGGGGTTCATGGGCACATTGGGCAGCAAAAGTATTGATCGTACGGCTATAAAAAGTCCCATTCCACCGTTCGGTTCAGAACTATAGTATAACGGTGAGACGCGTTGTCATCATCAGCTGATTTTGTTTTTCAAGCTAGTGAAGTATATTTACTAACAAGAGAACATGCCTGGGCATGCAGGTTGGAGGCGATGGAGGGAAAAAAAAGATTCACCCGGCTGTGATGTCGACGACAACGGATCACAACACCACGGTTTAGGACGCGGAAAAGTTCGTTATACATTACACCCGGGTCGATTACGTCCCCGATGCGTTCATTGCGGTCTTATCACTACAATTATAATGAATAAAAAAGCGTTACAATCACACGCGTCCGAGCGATCTCCGATTATGACTGTTCTGCATGGCGATACGTGATCCACCAACGGCACACTGTCTGTTGTCGTGGCGGCCCCTCGATACTGTGGTTAGTTCGTAGTATTGTAGGCTCGGGGATCGTTTGGTCGCTACAGTATGAAGAAGGAAACATGCATCTGTCCATGTGTGTTGCAGACGCAATGCAATGTCGATCGGACCCGGTGCATATGTGTTTAGGCAGCGATCCGTTCATCATGTTTTTTTCCGAGAGACAGAGCCAGCCAGGACAGAGCCCCCATCTCGCAAGGCCCTCCTCCTGCAGGAGAAACAGGAGGGGAGGGGGGAATCGAGTAGTATAGTGTTGTGTGAAAGCCAATAGGTGGAGGAAAGCCTGGTGAGGCGAGGTTAGGTGAAATTTGATTATTTTCACACACCGACTGGATCATGCCTTCTACACGTAAAGCGGCCCGCCCTCCTGTTTTCAGGAGGGGAGGGTTTTTTTTATTATTATTTTTTTTTTCTGATCACGTGAGCGGGACTAAGCAGCAATGATAGGGGGTTGGTTCTTCATTGTCCGGGTGGGTAAAAAGATGAATGAAAGTATGCTATAAAAAAGTGATTGAAACGTATTGATACGTGATTCGCACCCGACGTTTGATTAATTGATAACGTATTGATACGCGATTCGCGTCGGCTGTGTTAAATAAATACTTTTTGAAATGTCTATGAGGGAAAAATGCATTGTGATTCATTTCCTGGGCCTGGCGTCGTCAAGAAAGGGGGCGGGACTTCGACGCTCTATAGAGATAGTGTGTAACGATTTGCGGGATTTTTGGACAGAATCTGGAGTAATATCAAAGAATGTGTTTTTCAAAAGTCGGCCTCCTGGTGGCGCTATAACAGGTCGTTCTGGAGATCTTGGGGCAGAGGTTCATCGTTGGCATCCAGGGAGTGTGTATGCAAAATGAGACACCGATCCAGTTAACGGTGCCGGAGATTAGCTGTACACAGACGGACGGACGGACACACGGTCACACTCACACACGGACGGAGTGCAAAACATACTCTCTCCACCACGCCTTCGGCCTTCGGCCTGGTGGAGACAAGTACACTAGCAGTACACCAATAAGTACACTAGCAGTACACCAATAAGTACACTAATACGTACACTAATAAGTACACTAATCCCAAAGTGTTTTATATAACGTCTGTCGGCTGGAAACCTCACATGTCCCAAATTGTTACGTATCAGGATTACAATTCTAAATGAGCAAAAGTAGCAGATCTAATAATAATAATAATATCTGGGACTTCTATAGCGCTTTTCTAATACCCAAAGACGCTTTACATGTGTGGGGGCCGGGGGGGGGGGGGGGGGGGGGGGACAAGAGAAAAGGACAACTTTATTAGAAGAAAGAAAATAAGAATAAAACCAGTAAAACATTACATGTAACAAGTTAAAAATACATCAGCCTGGGAATGCTAGTCTGAACAGGTGGGTTTTTAGTGCGGTTTTGAAGGTGGGGAGTGAGGGGGCATCCCGGATCTGTTTGGGGAGGGCATTCCAGAGGGTAGGGGCGGCCACAGAGAAGGCCCAGTCGCCCCAGATTTTGAGCCTGATCTTCTTGGGGATCACAAGGAGGCCGGCATCGCTGGACCTGAGGGAGCGGGATGGTGCGTGTGGTTCGAGGAGGGCGGAGAGGTAGGGGGGAGCCAGGTTGTGCAATTCTGTGTTTGATGGGGAGCCAATGGAGGTCACGGAGGACTGGGGTGATATGGTCTCTGGAGCGGGTGGAGGTGAGCAGGCGGGTAGCTGAGTTTTGGACGTATTGTAGTTTGTTGAGGGTTTTTGCAGTGGTGCCATAGAGGATGCTGTTGCAGTAGTCCAGTCGGGATGAGATGAAGGCATTAAGGAGGGTTTCGGCAGCTGAGGGGTTTAGGAAGTTTTGTTGCATCCAGGTTTTTATGTCTGTGAGGCAGGTGGTGAGGGTGGAGTGGGTGGCTGGGGTGATGGATGAGGTGGAGAGGTATAGCTGTGTGTCGTCTGCGTAGCAATGAAATTGAAGGCCGTGGTGGCGGAGGATCTGACCAAGGGGGAGGATGTAGATGGTGAAAAGCAGGGGGCCGAGCACAGAGCCTTGGGGGACACCATGAGTGACTGGGGCAGTGGAGGAGGTGCAGTTGTTAATTGAAATGAATTGCTGACGGTCATACAAACCGTCATACAAACTCCTTTGATGCTCTAGGATGATCACATTTATGGAAATAAACTAACCTTAAAATGGAGATCAGAGGTTTCTGCCCGACAGTAACGGTATGTGAATGATACACAGAGCGCCCCCTAGTGGACCACACAACACGGCACACTGGCTTGAAGATGGAGTGCCACAATTGTTTGTGTTTTTCCAGTTTTTCATGTGTCTATGAGGTGACAGTACTTCATTAGACACCCTGGAGTCGTTGTGATGTGCAATGGTGTAGTAACTTTGTATTTAGGGTTTCTTCCTGGAGGCTGAACCCTTGACAGTCAAACGGGCCAATGAAATAAACAGTAATATAGTGACAGTATCACATTATCAGCCCCTCCCCTAACCCCTCCCCCTTTATCATACAACTACAGCTGTGGGTGCGGCTTCAGTTCAGGTGGATCACCACCCATCACCACCCACCAGGCAAACCAGGCATACTTAATGAGCTGGTGGGCGTGCCCACATAAAAACGACATTTGAACAAATACTGTACACTTTTTTGAAAAAATGATTCCTCCTTATATAACAATAAGATCTGATGATCATGTTTTAGGGTGGAAAGAAATCATGGCACTCCATCTTTAAAGCATTGGACCTCAGAACCTCCTGTTGTACATGTTTTATTATAAACATGAACGTCAGAACCTCCTGCAGAACTCTACATTATAATAAACGTGTTATTATAAACATGAAACTCTCCTAACGTACGCAGCACTTATCCTGAGCACTAGAATCAAGTATTTTTTGCTACTCAAGAGGAAACTATCTTTGAAATACTCAACATATAAGAGAGATTGTGTAAATAGTAAATACTGTTACTGTCTATGAAATAAAAATAAATAAAAATAAAGTATTCAAAGTTCAAACGATACAAGATGCATTTTACTGTGAAAGACAATCGTGTAAAGAACAGTGCTCCATCCATCCATCCATCCATCCACCCATCCATCCACCCATCCACCCATCCACCCATCCACCCATCCATCCACCCATCCACCCATCCATCCATCCACCCATCCATCCTACTCCAACCTTATTGGTTGTATATTGTGTGTGCGCCGCATTCTGCATAATATAAGTATCTGGTTTCAAATAAATATGAGACAACTGCATATAATAATTGTATTATTTTACAGTGAATCCGAGTCTCATTTCTTTCATAGTTATTTTATTTTATTAATTTAGAGTGAATACACTGTAATGCCGTATTCACTTCATTTAGAGTGAATACACTGCGATACCGTATTCACTTCATTTAGAGTGAATACACTGATACCGTATTCACTTCATTTAGAGTGAATACACTGTGATACCGTATTCACTTCATTTAGAGTGAATACACTGTGATACCGTATTCACTTCATTTAGAGTGAATACACTGTAATACCGTATTCACTTCATTTAGAGTGAATACACTGTGATACCGTATTCACTTCATTTAGAGTGAATACACTGTGATACCGTATTCACTTCATTTAGAGTGAATACACTGCGATACCGTATTCACTTAATTTAGAGTGAATACACTGTAATGCCGTATTCACTTCATTTAGAGTGAATACACTGCGATACCGTATTCACTTCATTTAGAGTGAATACACTGCGATACCGTATTCACTTCATTTAGAGTGAATACACTGTGATACCGTATTCACTTCATTTAGAGTGAATACACTGTGATACCGTATTCACTTCATTTAGAGTGAATACACTGTGATACCGTATTCACTTCATTTAGAGTGAATACACTGATACCGTATTCACTTCATTTAGAGTGAATACACTGTAATGCCGTATTCACTTCATTTAGAGTGAATACAGTTATTCTTTCATAGAGATGTGATTAATTGTATTAATTTAGGGTGGTTAGGGTTCGAGTACAGGTAGGGGTATAGGGTCAAAGTCGTACAATTTGTCACACACGCCAAGGAGCGCTGAGCTGCAGCCAAGGAGCGCTGAGCTGCAGCCAAGGAGCGGTGAGCCGCAGCCAAGGAGCGCTGAGCTGCAGCCAAGGAGTGCTGAGCCACAGCCAAGGAGCGCTGAGCCGCAGCCATGGAGCGCTGAGCTGCAGCCAAGGAGTGCTGAGCCGCAGCCAAGGAGCGCTGAGCCGCAGCCATGGAGCGCTGAGCTGCAGCCATGGAGCGCTGAGCTGCAGCCAAGGAGTGGTGAGCTGCAGCCAAGGAGCGGTGAGCCACAGCCAAGGAGCGGTGAGCCACAGCCAAGGAGCGGTGAGCTGCAGCCAAGGAGCGGTGAGCTGCAGCCAAGGAGAGGTGAGCTGCAGCCAAGGAGCGGTGAGCTGCAGCCAAGGAGCGGTGAGCGCAGCCAAGGAGCGGTGAGCCGCAGCCAAGGAGCGGTGAGCCGCAGCCAAGGAGCGGTGAGCTGCAGCCAAGGAGCGGTGAGCTGCAGCCAAGGAGCGGTGAGCGCACCCAAGGAGCGGTGAGCGCAGCCAAGGCAATTTGATTAGTTAATTTGACCCCCCAATCCAACCCTTGATGCTGAGTGCCAAGCAGGGACTGACCCCCAATCCAGGCATTGGCATTTGGTACAGTCTTTGGTATGACCCGGCCGGGGATCGAACCCTGACCTCCCAGTTTCAGGGCAGACACTCTAACCACAAGGCCACTGACTGGTTGGGGTTAGGGGGAGGGGTTACAAGTCTTCTTTCATAGAGTTGTGTTTTATTGTATTCATTTAGAGTTAGGGTTGGTACAGGGTTGTAGGTAGGGTGGGTTAGGGTTAGTTAGGGTACAGGTAGGGGTTAGGGGTCATACAGGGTTGTGGGTTAGGTGATACAGGTCTTTCACAGAGTTGTGTTTTATTAATTTAGGGTGCAGTTAGGGTGCAGGTAGGGGTTAGGGTTTAGGGTGGATAGGGTACAGGTAGGGCTCAGGCTAATATACGGCAACCTTCCCCGTGTTTCGTCACTAGTCCAATTCAGAAGAACACAGTTTTCCGGCCACTGCTACAGAGCTGACAATGAGGTTATATCTTCCCTTCTTCTCTGGAGTCCTGCCTCAAAGCAGACCAGAGGTAGAAAACCGTCGTTCCCCGATGTCATCGCTAGGGACACATGATGTCATCGCTAGGGACACAGGCATCAGTAAGCAGGAACTGGGGATGGCAATGAAGGACCGGGAAGTCTGGCGTGATATTGTGAAATCCACGATCTTGACCGCGGTCGAAAAATTATGATGAGGGCTCAGGGGTGATCCAGGTCTTTCATAGAGTCGTGCGGATTGTTTTATTGTATTAATGTAGCGTTAGTTAGGGTACAGTTAGGGTACAGTAGGGTAGAGTTAGGGGTTTCATAGAGTTGTGCAGAATTGGAGCCGAGTGTTTTTCATCTTCTTCTTGTAGTCTTCGTCAAACTGCTCGTTCTGAGCCACCGTGAAGTGGTTCTTCCAATCGGAAACCTTCCCTGTGGAAAAAAACAAAACAAATCAAGTTATGCCTCTTTCTCTGTAACTCTCTCACTCCCCCTGGTGGCCAGTGATGGACGAAGTAGGAAACTCCACAACTGTAGAACTACTGGAGTCATTTTTTATGCATCTTACTTAACTGATACAATCATTATCTAACATGACATGTTCAGGTTGTGTTAGTAAGCAGACTAAAATGACATATTTAGGTGGGGTGCATACTTAGTTTAGACTAGTCATTGGTTAGACATGTGTTAAGATTAGGTTTAGGTGTGCTGCCCCGTGGGAGGTGAGGGTTAAGGTTAGGTTTAGGTGTGCTGCCCCGTGGGAGGTTAGGTTTAGGGTGAGGGTTTGAGATAGGTTGTAGTTGTAGGACTAATGACTGGTCTAACCAATGACTATAGTCTAAACTACCCCTTTAGGTTGGGTTAGGGTTAGGGTTAGGGTTAGGGTTAGGGGTTAGGGTTAGGGTTAGGGGTTAGGGTTAGGGTTGGGGTTGGGGTTAGGGGTTAGGGTTAGGGTTAGGGTAAGGGTTGGGGTTAGGGGGTTAGGGTTAGGGGTTGGGGTTGGGGTTAGGGGGTTAGGGTTAGGGTTTGGGTTAGGGTTAGGGTTAGGGGTTAGGTTGTGACAAAGAGACACCCTATAGAGGACCGGGGACGAGCGATCCAGGCCCGGATCTCGCTTAGGTCTACCCAGAGACAAGGCAAGGCCAAGGATCTATTGGGAATAGGGTAAGGGCACTGTGCTATGCATCCTGTTTACTGGCCAACCCCACTAGCAGGTCCTAAGTGACATAGAGGAATAATGTGGGATTTATTCTCCACAATTTTCTAAGGGAGGTGGAGAGGGTTAGGGTTAGGGTTAGGGTTAGGGTTAGGGTTAGGGTTAGGGTTAGGG
>NW_027638621.1:0-22855 GCF_951216825.1 Electrona antarctica
AGACGAACATTTTAATATAAGTTTCAGCCCTCTGCGATATTCCTACAAGAAGATACAGTTTTAGCCAATTAGCAGCCAATTAAGGTACTTCCTGTTGTTGACTCGCAATATAACCTACATATTCGGATTCAGCGCTATTGATTTAGTGGGGGTAGAACAAGTCTTGGGAAAAGATTACGTAAATTCACAACATTATGAATTTTTTAAACTTTCAAACAGTAATTTAACCCATTTCTAAGTCAGCTACACATTTAAAACCAGCACCATTAGTTTTCCCTTACTTGAAATAGGGGGGGAGAGTGTATTTATAGGAATCTTTAAAAAATTGGATTGTTGCTGCCCTGCAACGCGTTAAAATCCATTAAAATTCCAAAATTGGTCCGTTTGTTTTGAGCAGGACAAATTCTTATTCGTCTCATCCAGCCAAATCCAATGAACTTGGTCCTGAGTTTCTATGACACTGGGAACTGTCCAAAGGTCACCGTAACAGTAACCGTGACCTTTGGAGGCCGAAGAAACCCTTTAACGCTATTCTCGGAAGGGAATAACCTATTTTAAGAAAACAAAGGGTGTTTATCCATGTCTGACGCATGGGGAATCCAATGGAACTGGTTTCAAGTCTCTACGACACTTGTAAATATTTTACATATTTCTTTAGACACGTTTTTCTTACCCCACAAACACAAATAATTTTCTTTTTTTTCAAAGACTACCTACCCTGACTCACTTTTTCATGCTGGATTTATTGAAATTGGTCCTGTAGAAAAAACTTTTTTTCTTCTTCCTCTAACCTCTATAAGGCCTCTAAGTCAAAAACCCTTGGTCATTAGGGGCCCATCTTTTAGTATGTTGTATAGCTTGTCAGGACGAACAATTTGACATGTCTCTCATTTCCGTACGACACTCCTACACAAAGTTGATGTTTAGCCTTCTAGGGGCTATAAAACCAAGGGGAAGTGACGTCAGAGGCCCATCTTCGGATATGTTGTAGAGCTCCGAGAGACGAACACGTGGATATGTGTCTCATTCCTGTACGACACTTCTTTCCTGAGGTTGCCAGTTTGAGCGACATACATAGGGGGTATACTGCTAACAGGACCTTGGAAGAGAACTTTTTGGAAGAAGCTTCTCCTAGGACAATTTTCGTGGGACCACACTTATATCGCCGTATTAAGCTCCTCAAGATGATCGTGTGGAGGGGTGTCACGTTTCTGTGCGACCTTCCTACGCGATGTCACAGGGTCTAGAAGTCTGGACTTTTTCCTAAAATCACTATAAAGTATTAAGGGTCAGTGTTTCGTGGTCAGGCCGTAATTTATGAGTTCTTTATGGGAAAAAATACTTTGGAGCAAAATAACATCCATAACACACAAAAAAACACAAAACACACCACCGGAAGTAGATGTTAAGGCACTTCCCGTTGTCCGATTTAAAAACTTCTTGCATATTCAAACTCAGCGCATATGATTTAGGTGGGGTAGCCAAAATCCTGGCGTTCCTAGTGTAATTCTCTGTGGACTTGTAGATCTGTTATTTCCTAGCTTCTTAGGGGCTTATTTCCATGGGGAAATTGTATTAGGAGCCCATCTTTGGGGGTGTTATAGAACTTTCAGAGACGAACATTTTAATATAAGTTTCAGCCCTCTGCGACATTCCTACCAGAAGATACCGTTTTAGCCAATTAGCAGCCAATTAAGGTACTTCCTGTTGTTGACTCGCAATATAACCTACATATTCGGATTCAGCGCTATTGATTTAGTGGGGGTAGAACAAGTCTTGGGAAAAGATTACGTAAATTCATGACATTATGAATTTTTGAAACATTCAAACAGTAATTTCACCCATTTCTAAGTGAGCTACACATTTAAAACCAGCACCATTAGATTTCCCTTACTTAAAATAGGAGGGGGGGGTGTATTTATAGGAATCTTTAAAGAATTGGATTGTTGATGACCTTCAACGCGTTAAAATCCATTAAAAATCCAAAATTTGTCCGTTTGTTTTGAGCAGGACAAATTCTTATTCGTCTCATCCAGCCGAATCCAATGAACTTGGTCCTGAGTTTCTATGACACTGGGAACTGTCCAAAGGTCACCGTAACAGTAACCGTGACCTTTGGAGGCCGAAGAGACCCTTTAACGCTATTCTCGGAAGGGAATAACCTATTTTAAAAAAACAAAGGGTGTTTATCCATGTCTGACGCATGGGGAATCCAATGGAACTGGTTTCAAGTCTCTACGACACTTGTAAATATTTTACATATTTTTTTAGACACGTTTTTCTTACCCCACAAACACAAATTATTTTTTTTGTTTTTCAAAACTACTTAATCTGACTCACGTTTTCACGCTGGATTTAATGGAATTGGTCCGGTTGAAAGAAATTGTTTAGTTCTCTTTCTACGCATTTTTTGCACAATTTTGGACGTTTAAAGGGCCATTTCACCCACTTCTAAGTGTCGTAGACACTCGGGACTTACACCAATCGACTCAGCATCACCGAATTAGTTAAGGGGAATTGTCAAAAAAAAAGAAAAAAAAAGAAAAAAAAGGGAAAAAAGAAAAAAAAAAAAAGGAAAAAAAAGAAAAAAAAACCAAACCCAAAAAAAAAAAAAAAAAAAAAAAACCCTTGTCATTAATCATTAGACCTACAACTAGAACCTATCTCAAACCCTCAACCTAAACCTAACCTCCCACGGGGCAGCACACCTAAACCTAACCTTAACCCATGTCTAACTAACAACTACAACCTATCTCAAACCCTCAACCTAAACCTAACCTCCCACGGGGCAGCACACCTAAACCTAACCTTAACCCATGTCTAACTAACAACTACAACCTATCTCAAACCCTCAACCTAAACCTAACCTCCCACGGGGCAGCACACCTAAACCTAACCTTAACCCATGTCTAACTAACAACTACAACCTATCTCAAACCCTCAACCTAAACCTAACCTCCCACGGGGCAGCACACCTAAACCTAACCTTAACCCATGTCTAACTAACAATTACAACCTATCTCAAACCCTCAACCTAAACCTAACCTCCCACGGGGCAGCACACCTAAACCTAACCCTAACCCTAAATTCCTGCATATTCAAACTCAGTGCATATGATTTAGGGGGGGTAGCCAAAATCCTGGCGTTCCTAGTGTAATCCTTTGTGGTCTTGTAGATCTGTTATTCCCTAGCTACTTATGGGGCTTTATTTCCATGGGGAAATTGTATTAGGGGCCCATCTTTGGGAGTGTTATATAACTTTCCGAGACGAACATTTTAATATAAGTTTCAGCCCTCTGCGATATTCCTACAAGAAGATACAGTTTTAGCCAATTAGCAGCCAATTAAGGTACTTCCTGTTGTTGACTCGCAATATAACCTACATATTCGGATTCAGCGCTATTGATTTAGTGGGGGTAGAACAAGTCTTGGGAAAAGATTACGTAAATTCACAACATTATGAATTTTTTAAACTTTCAAACAGTAATTTAACCCATTTCTAAGTCAGCTACACATTTAAAACCAGCACCATTAGTTTTCCCTTACTTGAAATAGGGGGGGAGAGTGTATTTATAGGAATCTTTAAAAAATTGGATTGTTGCTGCCCTGCAACGCGTTAAAATCCATTAAAATTCCAAAATTGGTCCGTTTGTTTTGAGCAGGACAAATTCTTATTCGTCTCATCCAGCCAAATCCAATGAACTTGGTCCTGAGTTTCTATGACACTGGGAACTGTCCAAAGGTCACCGTAACAGTAACCGTGACCTTTGGAGGCCGAAGAAACCCTTTAACGCTATTCTCGGAAGGGAATAACCTATTTTAAGAAAACAAAGGGTGTTTATCCATGTCTGACGCATGGGGAATCCAATGGAACTGGTTTCAAGTCTCTACGACACTTGTAAATATTTTACATATTTCTTTAGACACGTTTTTCTTACCCCACAAACACAAATAATTTTCTTTTTTTTCAAAGACTACCTACCCTGACTCACTTTTTCATGCTGGATTTATTGAAATTGGTCCTGTAGAAAAAACTTTTTTTCTTCTTCCTCTAACCTCTATAAGGCCTCTAAGTCAAAAACCCTTGGTCATTAGGGGCCCATCTTTTAGTATGTTGTATAGCTTGTCAGGACGAACAATTTGACATGTCTCTCATTTCCGTACGACACTCCTACACAAAGTTGATGTTTAGCCTTCTAGGGGCTATAAAACCAAGGGGAAGTGACGTCAGAGGCCCATCTTCGGATATGTTGTAGAGCTCCGAGAGACGAACACGTGGATATGTGTCTCATTCCTGTACGACACTTCTTTCCTGAGGTTGCCAGTTTGAGCGACATACATAGGGGGTATACTGCTAACAGGACCTTGGAAGAGAACTTTTTGGAAGAAGCTTCTCCTAGGACAATTTTCGTGGGACCACACTTATATCGCCGTATTAAGCTCCTCAAGATGATCGTGTGGAGGGGTGTCACGTTTCTGTGCGACCTTCCTACGCGATGTCACAGGGTCTAGAAGTCTGGACTTTTTCCTAAAATCACTATAAAGTATTAAGGGTCAGTGTTTCGTGGTCAGGCCGTAATTTATGAGTTCTTTATGGGAAAAAATACTTTGGAGCAAAATAACATCCATAACACACAAAAAAACACAAAACACACCACCGGAAGTAGATGTTAAGGCACTTCCCGTTGTCCGATTTAAAAACTTCTTGCATATTCAAACTCAGCGCATATGATTTAGGTGGGGTAGCCAAAATCCTGGCGTTCCTAGTGTAATTCTCTGTGGACTTGTAGATCTGTTATTTCCTAGCTTCTTAGGGGCTTATTTCCATGGGGAAATTGTATTAGGAGCCCATCTTTGGGGGTGTTATAGAACTTTCAGAGACGAACATTTTAATATAAGTTTCAGCCCTCTGCGACATTCCTACCAGAAGATACCGTTTTAGCCAATTAGCAGCCAATTAAGGTACTTCCTGTTGTTGACTCGCAATATAACCTACATATTCGGATTCAGCGCTATTGATTTAGTGGGGGTAGAACAAGTCTTGGGAAAAGATTACGTAAATTCATGACATTATGAATTTTTGAAACATTCAAACAGTAATTTCACCCATTTCTAAGTGAGCTACACATTTAAAACCAGCACCATTAGATTTCCCTTACTTAAAATAGGAGGGGGGGGTGTATTTATAGGAATCTTTAAAGAATTGGATTGTTGATGACCTTCAACGCGTTAAAATCCATTAAAAATCCAAAATTTGTCCGTTTGTTTTGAGCAGGACAAATTCTTATTCGTCTCATCCAGCCGAATCCAATGAACTTGGTCCTGAGTTTCTATGACACTGGGAACTGTCCAAAGGTCACCGTAACAGTAACCGTGACCTTTGGAGGCCGAAGAGACCCTTTAACGCTATTCTCGGAAGGGAATAACCTATTTTAAAAAAACAAAGGGTGTTTATCCATGTCTGACGCATGGGGAATCCAATGGAACTGGTTTCAAGTCTCTACGACACTTGTAAATATTTTACATATTTTTTTAGACACGTTTTTCTTACCCCACAAACACAAATTATTTTTTTTGTTTTTCAAAACTACTTAATCTGACTCACGTTTTCACGCTGGATTTAATGGAATTGGTCCGGTTGAAAGAAATTGTTTAGTTCTCTTTCTACGCATTTTTTGCACAATTTTGGACGTTTAAAGGGCCATTTCACCCACTTCTAAGTGTCGTAGACACTCGGGACTTACACCAATCGACTCAGCATCACCGAATTAGTTAAGGGGAATTGTCAAAAAAAAAGAAAAAAAAAGAAAAAAAAGGGAAAAAAGAAAAAAAAAAAAAGGAAAAAAAAGAAAAAAAAACCAAACCCAAAAAAAAAAAAAAAAAAAAAAAACCCTTGTCATTAATCATTAGACCTACAACTAGAACCTATCTCAAACCCTCAACCTAAACCTAACCTCCCACGGGGCAGCACACCTAAACCTAACCTTAACCCATGTCTAACTAACAACTACAACCTATCTCAAACCCTCAACCTAAACCTAACCTCCCACGGGGCAGCACACCTAAACCTAACCTTAACCCATGTCTAACTAACAACTACAACCTATCTCAAACCCTCAACCTAAACCTAACCTCCCACGGGGCAGCACACCTAAACCTAACCTTAACCCATGTCTAACTAACAACTACAACCTATCTCAAACCCTCAACCTAAACCTAACCTCCCACGGGGCAGCACACCTAAACCTAACCTTAACCCATGTCTAACTAACAATTACAACCTATCTCAAACCCTCAACCTAAACCTAACCTCCCACGGGGCAGCACACCTAAACCTAACCCTAACCCTAAATTCCTGCATATTCAAACTCAGTGCATATGATTTAGGGGGGGTAGCCAAAATCCTGGCGTTCCTAGTGTAATCCTTTGTGGTCTTGTAGATCTGTTATTCCCTAGCTACTTATGGGGCTTTATTTCCATGGGGAAATTGTATTAGGGGCCCATCTTTGGGAGTGTTATATAACTTTCCGAGACGAACATTTTAATATAAGTTTCAGCCCTCTGCGATATTCCTACAAGAAGATACAGTTTTAGCCAATTAGCAGCCAATTAAGGTACTTCCTGTTGTTGACTCGCAATATAACCTACATATTCGGATTCAGCGCTATTGATTTAGTGGGGGTAGAACAAGTCTTGGGAAAAGATTACGTAAATTCACAACATTATGAATTTTTTAAACTTTCAAACAGTAATTTAACCCATTTCTAAGTCAGCTACACATTTAAAACCAGCACCATTAGTTTTCCCTTACTTGAAATAGGGGGGGAGAGTGTATTTATAGGAATCTTTAAAAAATTGGATTGTTGCTGCCCTGCAACGCGTTAAAATCCATTAAAATTCCAAAATTGGTCCGTTTGTTTTGAGCAGGACAAATTCTTATTCGTCTCATCCAGCCAAATCCAATGAACTTGGTCCTGAGTTTCTATGACACTGGGAACTGTCCAAAGGTCACCGTAACAGTAACCGTGACCTTTGGAGGCCGAAGAAACCCTTTAACGCTATTCTCGGAAGGGAATAACCTATTTTAAGAAAACAAAGGGTGTTTATCCATGTCTGACGCATGGGGAATCCAATGGAACTGGTTTCAAGTCTCTACGACACTTGTAAATATTTTACATATTTCTTTAGACACGTTTTTCTTACCCCACAAACACAAATAATTTTCTTTTTTTTCAAAGACTACCTACCCTGACTCACTTTTTCATGCTGGATTTATTGAAATTGGTCCTGTAGAAAAAACTTTTTTTCTTCTTCCTCTAACCTCTATAAGGCCTCTAAGTCAAAAACCCTTGGTCATTAGGGGCCCATCTTTTAGTATGTTGTATAGCTTGTCAGGACGAACAATTTGACATGTCTCTCATTTCCGTACGACACTCCTACACAAAGTTGATGTTTAGCCTTCTAGGGGCTATAAAACCAAGGGGAAGTGACGTCAGAGGCCCATCTTCGGATATGTTGTAGAGCTCCGAGAGACGAACACGTGGATATGTGTCTCATTCCTGTACGACACTTCTTTCCTGAGGTTGCCAGTTTGAGCGACATACATAGGGGGTATACTGCTAACAGGACCTTGGAAGAGAACTTTTTGGAAGAAGCTTCTCCTAGGACAATTTTCGTGGGACCACACTTATATCGCCGTATTAAGCTCCTCAAGATGATCGTGTGGAGGGGTGTCACGTTTCTGTGCGACCTTCCTACGCGATGTCACAGGGTCTAGAAGTCTGGACTTTTTCCTAAAATCACTATAAAGTATTAAGGGTCAGTGTTTCGTGGTCAGGCCGTAATTTATGAGTTCTTTATGGGAAAAAATACTTTGGAGCAAAATAACATCCATAACACACAAAAAAACACAAAACACACCACCGGAAGTAGATGTTAAGGCACTTCCCGTTGTCCGATTTAAAAACTTCTTGCATATTCAAACTCAGCGCATATGATTTAGGTGGGGTAGCCAAAATCCTGGCGTTCCTAGTGTAATTCTCTGTGGACTTGTAGATCTGTTATTTCCTAGCTTCTTAGGGGCTTATTTCCATGGGGAAATTGTATTAGGAGCCCATCTTTGGGGGTGTTATAGAACTTTCAGAGACGAACATTTTAATATAAGTTTCAGCCCTCTGCGACATTCCTACCAGAAGATACCGTTTTAGCCAATTAGCAGCCAATTAAGGTACTTCCTGTTGTTGACTCGCAATATAACCTACATATTCGGATTCAGCGCTATTGATTTAGTGGGGGTAGAACAAGTCTTGGGAAAAGATTACGTAAATTCATGACATTATGAATTTTTGAAACATTCAAACAGTAATTTCACCCATTTCTAAGTGAGCTACACATTTAAAACCAGCACCATTAGATTTCCCTTACTTAAAATAGGAGGGGGGGGTGTATTTATAGGAATCTTTAAAGAATTGGATTGTTGATGACCTTCAACGCGTTAAAATCCATTAAAAATCCAAAATTTGTCCGTTTGTTTTGAGCAGGACAAATTCTTATTCGTCTCATCCAGCCGAATCCAATGAACTTGGTCCTGAGTTTCTATGACACTGGGAACTGTCCAAAGGTCACCGTAACAGTAACCGTGACCTTTGGAGGCCGAAGAGACCCTTTAACGCTATTCTCGGAAGGGAATAACCTATTTTAAAAAAACAAAGGGTGTTTATCCATGTCTGACGCATGGGGAATCCAATGGAACTGGTTTCAAGTCTCTACGACACTTGTAAATATTTTACATATTTTTTTAGACACGTTTTTCTTACCCCACAAACACAAATTATTTTTTTTGTTTTTCAAAACTACTTAATCTGACTCACGTTTTCACGCTGGATTTAATGGAATTGGTCCGGTTGAAAGAAATTGTTTAGTTCTCTTTCTACGCATTTTTTGCACAATTTTGGACGTTTAAAGGGCCATTTCACCCACTTCTAAGTGTCGTAGACACTCGGGACTTACACCAATCGACTCAGCATCACCGAATTAGTTAAGGGGAATTGTCAAAAAAAAAGAAAAAAAAAGAAAAAAAAGGGAAAAAAGAAAAAAAAAAAAAGGAAAAAAAAGAAAAAAAAACCAAACCCAAAAAAAAAAAAAAAAAAAAAAAACCCTTGTCATTAATCATTAGACCTACAACTAGAACCTATCTCAAACCCTCAACCTAAACCTAACCTCCCACGGGGCAGCACACCTAAACCTAACCTTAACCCATGTCTAACTAACAACTACAACCTATCTCAAACCCTCAACCTAAACCTAACCTCCCACGGGGCAGCACACCTAAACCTAACCTTAACCCATGTCTAACTAACAACTACAACCTATCTCAAACCCTCAACCTAAACCTAACCTCCCACGGGGCAGCACACCTAAACCTAACCTTAACCCATGTCTAACTAACAACTACAACCTATCTCAAACCCTCAACCTAAACCTAACCTCCCACGGGGCAGCACACCTAAACCTAACCTTAACCCATGTCTAACTAACAATTACAACCTATCTCAAACCCTCAACCTAAACCTAACCTCCCACGGGGCAGCACACCTAAACCTAACCCTAACCCTAAATTCCTGCATATTCAAACTCAGTGCATATGATTTAGGGGGGGTAGCCAAAATCCTGGCGTTCCTAGTGTAATCCTTTGTGGTCTTGTAGATCTGTTATTCCCTAGCTACTTATGGGGCTTTATTTCCATGGGGAAATTGTATTAGGGGCCCATCTTTGGGAGTGTTATATAACTTTCCGAGACGAACATTTTAATATAAGTTTCAGCCCTCTGCGATATTCCTACAAGAAGATACAGTTTTAGCCAATTAGCAGCCAATTAAGGTACTTCCTGTTGTTGACTCGCAATATAACCTACATATTCGGATTCAGCGCTATTGATTTAGTGGGGGTAGAACAAGTCTTGGGAAAAGATTACGTAAATTCACAACATTATGAATTTTTTAAACTTTCAAACAGTAATTTAACCCATTTCTAAGTCAGCTACACATTTAAAACCAGCACCATTAGTTTTCCCTTACTTGAAATAGGGGGGGAGAGTGTATTTATAGGAATCTTTAAAAAATTGGATTGTTGCTGCCCTGCAACGCGTTAAAATCCATTAAAATTCCAAAATTGGTCCGTTTGTTTTGAGCAGGACAAATTCTTATTCGTCTCATCCAGCCAAATCCAATGAACTTGGTCCTGAGTTTCTATGACACTGGGAACTGTCCAAAGGTCACCGTAACAGTAACCGTGACCTTTGGAGGCCGAAGAAACCCTTTAACGCTATTCTCGGAAGGGAATAACCTATTTTAAGAAAACAAAGGGTGTTTATCCATGTCTGACGCATGGGGAATCCAATGGAACTGGTTTCAAGTCTCTACGACACTTGTAAATATTTTACATATTTCTTTAGACACGTTTTTCTTACCCCACAAACACAAATAATTTTCTTTTTTTTCAAAGACTACCTACCCTGACTCACTTTTTCATGCTGGATTTATTGAAATTGGTCCTGTAGAAAAAACTTTTTTTCTTCTTCCTCTAACCTCTATAAGGCCTCTAAGTCAAAAACCCTTGGTCATTAGGGGCCCATCTTTTAGTATGTTGTATAGCTTGTCAGGACGAACAATTTGACATGTCTCTCATTTCCGTACGACACTCCTACACAAAGTTGATGTTTAGCCTTCTAGGGGCTATAAAACCAAGGGGAAGTGACGTCAGAGGCCCATCTTCGGATATGTTGTAGAGCTCCGAGAGACGAACACGTGGATATGTGTCTCATTCCTGTACGACACTTCTTTCCTGAGGTTGCCAGTTTGAGCGACATACATAGGGGGTATACTGCTAACAGGACCTTGGAAGAGAACTTTTTGGAAGAAGCTTCTCCTAGGACAATTTTCGTGGGACCACACTTATATCGCCGTATTAAGCTCCTCAAGATGATCGTGTGGAGGGGTGTCACGTTTCTGTGCGACCTTCCTACGCGATGTCACAGGGTCTAGAAGTCTGGACTTTTTCCTAAAATCACTATAAAGTATTAAGGGTCAGTGTTTCGTGGTCAGGCCGTAATTTATGAGTTCTTTATGGGAAAAAATACTTTGGAGCAAAATAACATCCATAACACACAAAAAAACACAAAACACACCACCGGAAGTAGATGTTAAGGCACTTCCCGTTGTCCGATTTAAAAACTTCTTGCATATTCAAACTCAGCGCATATGATTTAGGTGGGGTAGCCAAAATCCTGGCGTTCCTAGTGTAATTCTCTGTGGACTTGTAGATCTGTTATTTCCTAGCTTCTTAGGGGCTTATTTCCATGGGGAAATTGTATTAGGAGCCCATCTTTGGGGGTGTTATAGAACTTTCAGAGACGAACATTTTAATATAAGTTTCAGCCCTCTGCGACATTCCTACCAGAAGATACCGTTTTAGCCAATTAGCAGCCAATTAAGGTACTTCCTGTTGTTGACTCGCAATATAACCTACATATTCGGATTCAGCGCTATTGATTTAGTGGGGGTAGAACAAGTCTTGGGAAAAGATTACGTAAATTCATGACATTATGAATTTTTGAAACATTCAAACAGTAATTTCACCCATTTCTAAGTGAGCTACACATTTAAAACCAGCACCATTAGATTTCCCTTACTTAAAATAGGAGGGGGGGGTGTATTTATAGGAATCTTTAAAGAATTGGATTGTTGATGACCTTCAACGCGTTAAAATCCATTAAAAATCCAAAATTTGTCCGTTTGTTTTGAGCAGGACAAATTCTTATTCGTCTCATCCAGCCGAATCCAATGAACTTGGTCCTGAGTTTCTATGACACTGGGAACTGTCCAAAGGTCACCGTAACAGTAACCGTGACCTTTGGAGGCCGAAGAGACCCTTTAACGCTATTCTCGGAAGGGAATAACCTATTTTAAAAAAACAAAGGGTGTTTATCCATGTCTGACGCATGGGGAATCCAATGGAACTGGTTTCAAGTCTCTACGACACTTGTAAATATTTTACATATTTTTTTAGACACGTTTTTCTTACCCCACAAACACAAATTATTTTTTTTGTTTTTCAAAACTACTTAATCTGACTCACGTTTTCACGCTGGATTTAATGGAATTGGTCCGGTTGAAAGAAATTGTTTAGTTCTCTTTCTACGCATTTTTTGCACAATTTTGGACGTTTAAAGGGCCATTTCACCCACTTCTAAGTGTCGTAGACACTCGGGACTTACACCAATCGACTCAGCATCACCGAATTAGTTAAGGGGAATTGTCAAAAAAAAAGAAAAAAAAAGAAAAAAAAGGGAAAAAAGAAAAAAAAAAAAAGGAAAAAAAAGAAAAAAAAACCAAACCCAAAAAAAAAAAAAAAAAAAAAAAACCCTTGTCATTAATCATTAGACCTACAACTAGAACCTATCTCAAACCCTCAACCTAAACCTAACCTCCCACGGGGCAGCACACCTAAACCTAACCTTAACCCATGTCTAACTAACAACTACAACCTATCTCAAACCCTCAACCTAAACCTAACCTCCCACGGGGCAGCACACCTAAACCTAACCTTAACCCATGTCTAACTAACAACTACAACCTATCTCAAACCCTCAACCTAAACCTAACCTCCCACGGGGCAGCACACCTAAACCTAACCTTAACCCATGTCTAACTAACAACTACAACCTATCTCAAACCCTCAACCTAAACCTAACCTCCCACGGGGCAGCACACCTAAACCTAACCTTAACCCATGTCTAACTAACAATTACAACCTATCTCAAACCCTCAACCTAAACCTAACCTCCCACGGGGCAGCACACCTAAACCTAACCCTAACCCTAAATTCCTGCATATTCAAACTCAGTGCATATGATTTAGGGGGGGTAGCCAAAATCCTGGCGTTCCTAGTGTAATCCTTTGTGGTCTTGTAGATCTGTTATTCCCTAGCTACTTATGGGGCTTTATTTCCATGGGGAAATTGTATTAGGGGCCCATCTTTGGGAGTGTTATATAACTTTCCGAGACGAACATTTTAATATAAGTTTCAGCCCTCTGCGATATTCCTACAAGAAGATACAGTTTTAGCCAATTAGCAGCCAATTAAGGTACTTCCTGTTGTTGACTCGCAATATAACCTACATATTCGGATTCAGCGCTATTGATTTAGTGGGGGTAGAACAAGTCTTGGGAAAAGATTACGTAAATTCACAACATTATGAATTTTTTAAACTTTCAAACAGTAATTTAACCCATTTCTAAGTCAGCTACACATTTAAAACCAGCACCATTAGTTTTCCCTTACTTGAAATAGGGGGGGAGAGTGTATTTATAGGAATCTTTAAAAAATTGGATTGTTGCTGCCCTGCAACGCGTTAAAATCCATTAAAATTCCAAAATTGGTCCGTTTGTTTTGAGCAGGACAAATTCTTATTCGTCTCATCCAGCCAAATCCAATGAACTTGGTCCTGAGTTTCTATGACACTGGGAACTGTCCAAAGGTCACCGTAACAGTAACCGTGACCTTTGGAGGCCGAAGAAACCCTTTAACGCTATTCTCGGAAGGGAATAACCTATTTTAAGAAAACAAAGGGTGTTTATCCATGTCTGACGCATGGGGAATCCAATGGAACTGGTTTCAAGTCTCTACGACACTTGTAAATATTTTACATATTTCTTTAGACACGTTTTTCTTACCCCACAAACACAAATAATTTTCTTTTTTTTCAAAGACTACCTACCCTGACTCACTTTTTCATGCTGGATTTATTGAAATTGGTCCTGTAGAAAAAACTTTTTTTCTTCTTCCTCTAACCTCTATAAGGCCTCTAAGTCAAAAACCCTTGGTCATTAGGGGCCCATCTTTTAGTATGTTGTATAGCTTGTCAGGACGAACAATTTGACATGTCTCTCATTTCCGTACGACACTCCTACACAAAGTTGATGTTTAGCCTTCTAGGGGCTATAAAACCAAGGGGAAGTGACGTCAGAGGCCCATCTTCGGATATGTTGTAGAGCTCCGAGAGACGAACACGTGGATATGTGTCTCATTCCTGTACGACACTTCTTTCCTGAGGTTGCCAGTTTGAGCGACATACATAGGGGGTATACTGCTAACAGGACCTTGGAAGAGAACTTTTTGGAAGAAGCTTCTCCTAGGACAATTTTCGTGGGACCACACTTATATCGCCGTATTAAGCTCCTCAAGATGATCGTGTGGAGGGGTGTCACGTTTCTGTGCGACCTTCCTACGCGATGTCACAGGGTCTAGAAGTCTGGACTTTTTCCTAAAATCACTATAAAGTATTAAGGGTCAGTGTTTCGTGGTCAGGCCGTAATTTATGAGTTCTTTATGGGAAAAAATACTTTGGAGCAAAATAACATCCATAACACACAAAAAAACACAAAACACACCACCGGAAGTAGATGTTAAGGCACTTCCCGTTGTCCGATTTAAAAACTTCTTGCATATTCAAACTCAGCGCATATGATTTAGGTGGGGTAGCCAAAATCCTGGCGTTCCTAGTGTAATTCTCTGTGGACTTGTAGATCTGTTATTTCCTAGCTTCTTAGGGGCTTATTTCCATGGGGAAATTGTATTAGGAGCCCATCTTTGGGGGTGTTATAGAACTTTCAGAGACGAACATTTTAATATAAGTTTCAGCCCTCTGCGACATTCCTACCAGAAGATACCGTTTTAGCCAATTAGCAGCCAATTAAGGTACTTCCTGTTGTTGACTCGCAATATAACCTACATATTCGGATTCAGCGCTATTGATTTAGTGGGGGTAGAACAAGTCTTGGGAAAAGATTACGTAAATTCATGACATTATGAATTTTTGAAACATTCAAACAGTAATTTCACCCATTTCTAAGTGAGCTACACATTTAAAACCAGCACCATTAGATTTCCCTTACTTAAAATAGGAGGGGGGGGTGTATTTATAGGAATCTTTAAAGAATTGGATTGTTGATGACCTTCAACGCGTTAAAATCCATTAAAAATCCAAAATTTGTCCGTTTGTTTTGAGCAGGACAAATTCTTATTCGTCTCATCCAGCCGAATCCAATGAACTTGGTCCTGAGTTTCTATGACACTGGGAACTGTCCAAAGGTCACCGTAACAGTAACCGTGACCTTTGGAGGCCGAAGAGACCCTTTAACGCTATTCTCGGAAGGGAATAACCTATTTTAAAAAAACAAAGGGTGTTTATCCATGTCTGACGCATGGGGAATCCAATGGAACTGGTTTCAAGTCTCTACGACACTTGTAAATATTTTACATATTTTTTTAGACACGTTTTTCTTACCCCACAAACACAAATTATTTTTTTTGTTTTTCAAAACTACTTAATCTGACTCACGTTTTCACGCTGGATTTAATGGAATTGGTCCGGTTGAAAGAAATTGTTTAGTTCTCTTTCTACGCATTTTTTGCACAATTTTGGACGTTTAAAGGGCCATTTCACCCACTTCTAAGTGTCGTAGACACTCGGGACTTACACCAATCGACTCAGCATCACCGAATTAGTTAAGGGGAATTGTCAAAAAAAAAGAAAAAAAAAGAAAAAAAAGGGAAAAAAGAAAAAAAAAAAAAGGAAAAAAAAGAAAAAAAAACCAAACCCAAAAAAAAAAAAAAAAAAAAAAAACCCTTGTCATTAATCATTAGACCTACAACTAGAACCTATCTCAAACCCTCAACCTAAACCTAACCTCCCACGGGGCAGCACACCTAAACCTAACCTTAACCCATGTCTAACTAACAACTACAACCTATCTCAAACCCTCAACCTAAACCTAACCTCCCACGGGGCAGCACACCTAAACCTAACCTTAACCCATGTCTAACTAACAACTACAACCTATCTCAAACCCTCAACCTAAACCTAACCTCCCACGGGGCAGCACACCTAAACCTAACCTTAACCCATGTCTAACTAACAACTACAACCTATCTCAAACCCTCAACCTAAACCTAACCTCCCACGGGGCAGCACACCTAAACCTAACCTTAACCCATGTCTAACTAACAATTACAACCTATCTCAAACCCTCAACCTAAACCTAACCTCCCACGGGGCAGCACACCTAAACCTAACCCTAACCCTAAATTCCTGCATATTCAAACTCAGTGCATATGATTTAGGGGGGGTAGCCAAAATCCTGGCGTTCCTAGTGTAATCCTTTGTGGTCTTGTAGATCTGTTATTCCCTAGCTACTTATGGGGCTTTATTTCCATGGGGAAATTGTATTAGGGGCCCATCTTTGGGAGTGTTATATAACTTTCCGAGACGAACATTTTAATATAAGTTTCAGCCCTCTGCGATATTCCTACAAGAAGATACAGTTTTAGCCAATTAGCAGCCAATTAAGGTACTTCCTGTTGTTGACTCGCAATATAACCTACATATTCGGATTCAGCGCTATTGATTTAGTGGGGGTAGAACAAGTCTTGGGAAAAGATTACGTAAATTCACAACATTATGAATTTTTTAAACTTTCAAACAGTAATTTAACCCATTTCTAAGTCAGCTACACATTTAAAACCAGCACCATTAGTTTTCCCTTACTTGAAATAGGGGGGGAGAGTGTATTTATAGGAATCTTTAAAAAATTGGATTGTTGCTGCCCTGCAACGCGTTAAAATCCATTAAAATTCCAAAATTGGTCCGTTTGTTTTGAGCAGGACAAATTCTTATTCGTCTCATCCAGCCAAATCCAATGAACTTGGTCCTGAGTTTCTATGACACTGGGAACTGTCCAAAGGTCACCGTAACAGTAACCGTGACCTTTGGAGGCCGAAGAAACCCTTTAACGCTATTCTCGGAAGGGAATAACCTATTTTAAGAAAACAAAGGGTGTTTATCCATGTCTGACGCATGGGGAATCCAATGGAACTGGTTTCAAGTCTCTACGACACTTGTAAATATTTTACATATTTCTTTAGACACGTTTTTCTTACCCCACAAACACAAATAATTTTCTTTTTTTTCAAAGACTACCTACCCTGACTCACTTTTTCATGCTGGATTTATTGAAATTGGTCCTGTAGAAAAAACTTTTTTTCTTCTTCCTCTAACCTCTATAAGGCCTCTAAGTCAAAAACCCTTGGTCATTAGGGGCCCATCTTTTAGTATGTTGTATAGCTTGTCAGGACGAACAATTTGACATGTCTCTCATTTCCGTACGACACTCCTACACAAAGTTGATGTTTAGCCTTCTAGGGGCTATAAAACCAAGGGGAAGTGACGTCAGAGGCCCATCTTCGGATATGTTGTAGAGCTCCGAGAGACGAACACGTGGATATGTGTCTCATTCCTGTACGACACTTCTTTCCTGAGGTTGCCAGTTTGAGCGACATACATAGGGGGTATACTGCTAACAGGACCTTGGAAGAGAACTTTTTGGAAGAAGCTTCTCCTAGGACAATTTTCGTGGGACCACACTTATATCGCCGTATTAAGCTCCTCAAGATGATCGTGTGGAGGGGTGTCACGTTTCTGTGCGACCTTCCTACGCGATGTCACAGGGTCTAGAAGTCTGGACTTTTTCCTAAAATCACTATAAAGTATTAAGGGTCAGTGTTTCGTGGTCAGGCCGTAATTTATGAGTTCTTTATGGGAAAAAATACTTTGGAGCAAAATAACATCCATAACACACAAAAAAACACAAAACACACCACCGGAAGTAGATGTTAAGGCACTTCCCGTTGTCCGATTTAAAAACTTCTTGCATATTCAAACTCAGCGCATATGATTTAGGTGGGGTAGCCAAAATCCTGGCGTTCCTAGTGTAATTCTCTGTGGACTTGTAGATCTGTTATTTCCTAGCTTCTTAGGGGCTTATTTCCATGGGGAAATTGTATTAGGAGCCCATCTTTGGGGGTGTTATAGAACTTTCAGAGACGAACATTTTAATATAAGTTTCAGCCCTCTGCGACATTCCTACCAGAAGATACCGTTTTAGCCAATTAGCAGCCAATTAAGGTACTTCCTGTTGTTGACTCGCAATATAACCTACATATTCGGATTCAGCGCTATTGATTTAGTGGGGGTAGAACAAGTCTTGGGAAAAGATTACGTAAATTCATGACATTATGAATTTTTGAAACATTCAAACAGTAATTTCACCCATTTCTAAGTGAGCTACACATTTAAAACCAGCACCATTAGATTTCCCTTACTTAAAATAGGAGGGGGGGGTGTATTTATAGGAATCTTTAAAGAATTGGATTGTTGATGACCTTCAACGCGTTAAAATCCATTAAAAATCCAAAATTTGTCCGTTTGTTTTGAGCAGGACAAATTCTTATTCGTCTCATCCAGCCGAATCCAATGAACTTGGTCCTGAGTTTCTATGACACTGGGAACTGTCCAAAGGTCACCGTAACAGTAACCGTGACCTTTGGAGGCCGAAGAGACCCTTTAACGCTATTCTCGGAAGGGAATAACCTATTTTAAAAAAACAAAGGGTGTTTATCCATGTCTGACGCATGGGGAATCCAATGGAACTGGTTTCAAGTCTCTACGACACTTGTAAATATTTTACATATTTTTTTAGACACGTTTTTCTTACCCCACAAACACAAATTATTTTTTTTGTTTTTCAAAACTACTTAATCTGACTCACGTTTTCACGCTGGATTTAATGGAATTGGTCCGGTTGAAAGAAATTGTTTAGTTCTCTTTCTACGCATTTTTTGCACAATTTTGGACGTTTAAAGGGCCATTTCACCCACTTCTAAGTGTCGTAGACACTCGGGACTTACACCAATCGACTCAGCATCACCGAATTAGTTAAGGGGAATTGTCAAAAAAAAAGAAAAAAAAAGAAAAAAAAGGGAAAAAAGAAAAAAAAAAAAAGGAAAAAAAAGAAAAAAAAACCAAACCCAAAAAAAAAAAAAAAAAAAAAAAACCCTTGTCATTAATCATTAGACCTACAACTAGAACCTATCTCAAACCCTCAACCTAAACCTAACCTCCCACGGGGCAGCACACCTAAACCTAACCTTAACCCATGTCTAACTAACAACTACAACCTATCTCAAACCCTCAACCTAAACCTAACCTCCCACGGGGCAGCACACCTAAACCTAACCTTAACCCATGTCTAACTAACAACTACAACCTATCTCAAACCCTCAACCTAAACCTAACCTCCCACGGGGCAGCACACCTAAACCTAACCTTAACCCATGTCTAACTAACAACTACAACCTATCTCAAACCCTCAACCTAAACCTAACCTCCCACGGGGCAGCACACCTAAACCTAACCTTAACCCATGTCTAACTAACAATTACAACCTATCTCAAACCCTCAACCTAAACCTAACCTCCCACGGGGCAGCACACCTAAACCTAACCCTAACCCTAAATTCCTGCATATTCAAACTCAGTGCATATGATTTAGGGGGGGTAGCCAAAATCCTGGCGTTCCTAGTGTAATCCTTTGTGGTCTTGTAGATCTGTTATTCCCTAGCTACTTATGGGGCTTTATTTCCATGGGGAAATTGTATTAGGGGCCCATCTTTGGGAGTGTTATATAACTTTCCGAGACGAACATTTTAATATAAGTTTCAGCCCTCTGCGATATTCCTACAAGAAGATACAGTTTTAGCCAATTAGCAGCCAATTAAGGTACTTCCTGTTGTTGACTCGCAATATAACCTACATATTCGGATTCAGCGCTATTGATTTAGTGGGGGTAGAACAAGTCTTGGGAAAAGATTACGTAAATTCACAACATTATGAATTTTTTAAACTTTCAAACAGTAATTTAACCCATTTCTAAGTCAGCTACACATTTAAAACCAGCACCATTAGTTTTCCCTTACTTGAAATAGGGGGGGAGAGTGTATTTATAGGAATCTTTAAAAAATTGGATTGTTGCTGCCCTGCAACGCGTTAAAATCCATTAAAATTCCAAAATTGGTCCGTTTGTTTTGAGCAGGACAAATTCTTATTCGTCTCATCCAGCCAAATCCAATGAACTTGGTCCTGAGTTTCTATGACACTGGGAACTGTCCAAAGGTCACCGTAACAGTAACCGTGACCTTTGGAGGCCGAAGAAACCCTTTAACGCTATTCTCGGAAGGGAATAACCTATTTTAAGAAAACAAAGGGTGTTTATCCATGTCTGACGCATGGGGAATCCAATGGAACTGGTTTCAAGTCTCTACGACACTTGTAAATATTTTACATATTTCTTTAGACACGTTTTTCTTACCCCACAAACACAAATAATTTTCTTTTTTTTCAAAGACTACCTACCCTGACTCACTTTTTCATGCTGGATTTATTGAAATTGGTCCTGTAGAAAAAACTTTTTTTCTTCTTCCTCTAACCTCTATAAGGCCTCTAAGTCAAAAACCCTTGGTCATTAGGGGCCCATCTTTTAGTATGTTGTATAGCTTGTCAGGACGAACAATTTGACATGTCTCTCATTTCCGTACGACACTCCTACACAAAGTTGATGTTTAGCCTTCTAGGGGCTATAAAACCAAGGGGAAGTGACGTCAGAGGCCCATCTTCGGATATGTTGTAGAGCTCCGAGAGACGAACACGTGGATATGTGTCTCATTCCTGTACGACACTTCTTTCCTGAGGTTGCCAGTTTGAGCGACATACATAGGGGGTATACTGCTAACAGGACCTTGGAAGAGAACTTTTTGGAAGAAGCTTCTCCTAGGACAATTTTCGTGGGACCACACTTATATCGCCGTATTAAGCTCCTCAAGATGATCGTGTGGAGGGGTGTCACGTTTCTGTGCGACCTTCCTACGCGATGTCACAGGGTCTAGAAGTCTGGACTTTTTCCTAAAATCACTATAAAGTATTAAGGGTCAGTGTTTCGTGGTCAGGCCGTAATTTATGAGTTCTTTATGGGAAAAAATACTTTGGAGCAAAATAACATCCATAACACACAAAAAAACACAAAACACACCACCGGAAGTAGATGTTAAGGCACTTCCCGTTGTCCGATTTAAAAACTTCTTGCATATTCAAACTCAGCGCATATGATTTAGGTGGGGTAGCCAAAATCCTGGCGTTCCTAGTGTAATTCTCTGTGGACTTGTAGATCTGTTATTTCCTAGCTTCTTAGGGGCTTATTTCCATGGGGAAATTGTATTAGGAGCCCATCTTTGGGGGTGTTATAGAACTTTCAGAGACGAACATTTTAATATAAGTTTCAGCCCTCTGCGACATTCCTACCAGAAGATACCGTTTTAGCCAATTAGCAGCCAATTAAGGTACTTCCTGTTGTTGACTCGCAATATAACCTACATATTCGGATTCAGCGCTATTGATTTAGTGGGGGTAGAACAAGTCTTGGGAAAAGATTACGTAAATTCATGACATTATGAATTTTTGAAACATTCAAACAGTAATTTCACCCATTTCTAAGTGAGCTACACATTTAAAACCAGCACCATTAGATTTCCCTTACTTAAAATAGGAGGGGGGGGTGTATTTATAGGAATCTTTAAAGAATTGGATTGTTGATGACCTTCAACGCGTTAAAATCCATTAAAAATCCAAAATTTGTCCGTTTGTTTTGAGCAGGACAAATTCTTATTCGTCTCATCCAGCCGAATCCAATGAACTTGGTCCTGAGTTTCTATGACACTGGGAACTGTCCAAAGGTCACCGTAACAGTAACCGTGACCTTTGGAGGCCGAAGAGACCCTTTAACGCTATTCTCGGAAGGGAATAACCTATTTTAAAAAAACAAAGGGTGTTTATCCATGTCTGACGCATGGGGAATCCAATGGAACTGGTTTCAAGTCTCTACGACACTTGTAAATATTTTACATATTTTTTTAGACACGTTTTTCTTACCCCACAAACACAAATTATTTTTTTTGTTTTTCAAAACTACTTAATCTGACTCACGTTTTCACGCTGGATTTAATGGAATTGGTCCGGTTGAAAGAAATTGTTTAGTTCTCTTTCTACGCATTTTTTGCACAATTTTGGACGTTTAAAGGGCCATTTCACCCACTTCTAAGTGTCGTAGACACTCGGGACTTACACCAATCGACTCAGCATCACCGAATTAGTTAAGGGGAATTGTCAAAAAAAAAGAAAAAAAAAGAAAAAAAAGGGAAAAAAGAAAAAAAAAAAAAGGAAAAAAAAGAAAAAAAAACCAAACCCAAAAAAAAAAAAAAAAAAAAAAAACCCTTGTCATTAATCATTAGACCTACAACTAGAACCTATCTCAAACCCTCAACCTAAACCTAACCTCCCACGGGGCAGCACACCTAAACCTAACCTTAACCCATGTCTAACTAACAACTACAACCTATCTCAAACCCTCAACCTAAACCTAACCTCCCACGGGGCAGCACACCTAAACCTAACCTTAACCCATGTCTAACTAACAACTACAACCTATCTCAAACCCTCAACCTAAACCTAACCTCCCACGGGGCAGCACACCTAAACCTAACCTTAACCCATGTCTAACTAACAACTACAACCTATCTCAAACCCTCAACCTAAACCTAACCTCCCACGGGGCAGCACACCTAAACCTAACCTTAACCCATGTCTAACTAACAATTACAACCTATCTCAAACCCTCAACCTAAACCTAACCTCCCACGGGGCAGCACACCTAAACCTAACCCTAACCCTAAATTCCTGCATATTCAAACTCAGTGCATATGATTTAGGGGGGGTAGCCAAAATCCTGGCGTTCCTAGTGTAATCCTTTGTGGTCTTGTAGATCTGTTATTCCCTAGCTACTTATGGGGCTTTATTTCCATGGGGAAATTGTATTAGGGGCCCATCTTTGGGAGTGTTATATAACTTTCCG
>NW_027638619.1:0-2500 GCF_951216825.1 Electrona antarctica
ATTTCAATATATATTTCACTCACTCACTCCAGAGGGGCCACAGTGCATATTACTGTCGTAGCAAAAATAGCAGATCTACAAGCTCAAAACGCGTCGCAATGCGACGCGTTTTGAGCTTGTAGATCAGCTATTTTTGCTATATTTGAATTGAAAACCTGAATAATGTTTTGCTATTTTTTAATTGGAATCCTGAAAAGTAAAGTTAATTGAACTGTTAATTTTGTGTCCAACTACATTGGACACAAAAAGACAATAACATTTTAATACTAGTCATTAAGTACTAGTCATTTAATACTAGTCATGAAGTAATTAAAGCGGTGTTTGGAATTGTAACAGCTGAAATCAATACGATATCAGTATTCTGATATAAACATGAGGGCCGCATTAAGTGAAGGTGGGGGGCCGCATGTGGCCCGCGGGCCGCCAGTTGCCCACCCCTGAGATTAGAGACTGTAAGGGCAGTAGGAGTCTGAGATAGAGACTGTAAGGGGCAGTAGGAGTCTGAGATAGAGACTGTAAGGGCAGTAGGAGTCTGAGATAGAGACTGTAAGGGCAGTAGGAGTCTGAGATAGAGACTGTAAGGGCAGTAGGAGTCTCGTGAGCCAGACTGTCTCCTCTCACGATGTCCAAATGCTTCCATCATATATACCAGGGGTTCTCAACCCGTGGGTCGCGACCCCTCGAGGGGTCGCCAAATTATTTGGGGGGGTCCCCAAAAAAAAAAATGGTTGTAAAGTGGAAATGAAGAGTTTACATATAGTACACATAGTACATGCATACACCTTCCCTAATGATTATGGTTTCAGTATTTATTTATGGTGTATTGTCTCTATTATTAAGGTTATTGTAGCAGTCAATTTATATTGGGGGTCGGGAGGGGGGCGGGGCGGGGGTCCCGAGAGCTTGCCAAAGCATTTTCGGGGGTCCCCGGCCCTGATATATACGGTCTCTCTGGAGCAACGGAAGCTCTGAAAAACGATCCGAGGATAAATGGGATGTGACGCCTCCTCCTCCTCCTCCTCCCCCCCCTCCTCCTCCTCCTCCTCCTCCTCCTCCTCCCCTCCTCCTCCTCCCCCTCCTCCTGCTCCTCCTCCTCCTCCTCCCCCTCCCCCTCCTCCCCCGTCTCCTCCTCCTCCGCCTCCTCCTCCCCCTCCACCCCCTCCCCTCCTCCCCCTCCTCCTCCTCCTCCTCCCCCTCCACCCCCTCCTCCTCCTCCGCCTCCTCCTCCTCCGCCTCCTCCTCCCCCTCCACCCCCTCCTCCTCCTCCTCCTCCCCCTCCTCCTCCTCCTCCTCCTCCTCCTCCTCGACGCTTCCGTTTCGTCTTTCTTTACAGTCACACGAATTTGTCCCAATATGAATCGAAATAGAATGTATAGCTTGGTGCTTATTAGAAATACAGATATTTTAACATTTGTTTTCTAATGTTGGGGGTTTCTTTGATTATTTTTGTATTGTCTTAACGGAATTATTTTTTGATAAAGATCATGAAAGTGTGTGCATTTTTTTTATATAATAATAATTTAGGAAATGAAAAATTAAGCGATATTTACTCGCAACACCCGTAAATCTATCCTCGTACGACCCACACGTGGGTACCGACTACAGCAGAGGTTCCCAAAGTGGGGTCCGGGGACCACCAGGGGTCCTTGAGAGAGTTCCAGGGCACTCCTCAGAACAGCTAAATGATAGTTAGGAACCAAATGGACCCTTATGGGTCTGTAACTCTGAGAGTACAAATGGAACCAAATGGACCCTTATGGGTCTGTAACTCTGAGTGTACAAATGGAGCCAAATGGACTCTTATGGGTCTGTAACTCTGAGAGTGTACAAATGAAACCAAATGGACCCTTATGGGTCTGTAACTCTGAGAGTGTACAAATGGAACCAAATGGACTCTTATGGGTCTGTAACTCTGAGAGTGTACAAATGGAACCAAATGGACTCTTATGGGTCTGTAACTCTGAGAGTGTACACATGGAACCAAATGGACCCTTATGGGTCTGTAACTCTGAGAGTGTACAAATGGAACCAAATGGACCCTTATGGGTCTGTAACTCTGAGAGTGTACAAATGGAACCAAATGGACCCTTATGGGTCTGTAACTCTGAGTGTACAAATGGAACCAAATGGACTCTTATGGGTCTGTAACCATTCGGACCCTAACGGGTCCGTTTGGTTCCATTTGTAGTTCCATTTGTTCCATTTGTAGTTGTACACCATTTGTAGTTGTACACTTGTACAGATTTTACAATATAAATTGGGGGTCCCAGAGATAGAAATGCCATTAAATGGGGGTCCGTAGACTAATGCACTTCATAAACTGCAGGTCCTTGAAATTAAACGGGTTGAGAATCACTGCTTTGAGCCGTACAAATCTTCTCATATGGGGGGTCCCTGGCATGTATTTTCTAATGGAGGTCCGCGGGCTAATGAGTGTCAATTTGGGGGTCCTTGACATGAAAAGGTTTGGGAACCACTGGCCTATATAGCACTCAGAGAC
>NW_027638619.1:7500-20000 GCF_951216825.1 Electrona antarctica
GCTATTTTTGGAAGGTGACACACGTGCACGACTGAGTGTAAAGGTTAAGGTTTGCTGCATGCAAAATGTGTTCTCCACATTTGACCTACTAGGTGACGGCTGTTAACCTGACTCCGCCAGATGGGGCAGCAGAGAGTACACTGTGTACCCAGTGTACTCTCTGCTGCCCCATCTGGCGGAGTCAGGTTAGACGGCTGTAGCACTGAGTCGGGAACGATGGAAGTTGGAGATCCATCCCCCCCCCCCCCCCCCCCCCCCCCCCCCCCCGGGTATGCAATGCCGTTGTACCAGTGTTGTTTTCGTCGACTAAAACGAAGACGAAAAATGTTCGTCGACTACCTTCTTTCACCGACGATGGTGACTAAAACTAAGACTAAATATGCTGACAATTTCGTCAACAGATAAAAACTAGACTAAAATGTTAGGAAGGGACTAGTGGACAAGAGATCCAGTATAAGTAAAAGACAAGTCATTTTACACTTGGTTGCATGCTGAAAATAGCACGCAACGCGCTCACAACGCGTCGCGGTGCGACGCGTTGTGAGCTTGTAGATCAGCTATTTTCAGAAAGTATAAAAAAAAAAAAATTGACGGCATCAAGGCCCACCAAAACACATTTTAGTCGACTAAATCACCTGTAGATTTAGTCGACTAAAATCGCATGAAATTTAGTCGACTAAAACTAGACTAACACTAAAACATTCCAGGTGACTAAAATGTGACTAAAACTAAGTGAAAACTATTCAAGAGACTATGACTAAAACTAAAATAGAAATTTGCTGCCAAAAACAACACTGCGTTGTACCCGTTCCACCCATCTGTCTGTGGCCCTTTATGTCCATATATGGAGATATCTGTATCAGTCTCTCCGTGTCCCTTTATTCCTATATATGGAGTTCTGTGTCAGCCATGCCCAAATATGGAGATATATAGAGTTGATCAGGTCCAGAGCCCGGGCAGAGGCCTTTTTGGGGCTGAGTGTCAAGCAGGGAGGGCACTGGGTCTCAAAAACTTCAGTCATCAAGCATTTATGGTCAATAATCTTTTCTGCTGTTGCATAGAAATTATGCAGGCTGTTGCATCAAATTGATTGATTTGGTGTTCAGTGTGTCAGACCAAAAAAACAACAACTAGGTACAGTACAGTACAGTACAGTACAGTACAGTACAGTACAGTATTCAGGCTATCAGTGGCGTGCACAGACATTTAGAGAGGCAGGTGCTCAAGTTAAAAAAGGGCACCTTGTGCAGCGCGTGGAACCGGCCGGTTGCCTTAATCCATTTTGGGCGGGAACCCCTTTTGGTGTTAGCATTATGTTATGCTTTAGCTATTGAAAAATAGCAGATCTACAAGCTCATAGCGCGCCACCGAGTGGCGCGCTATGAGCTTGTAGATCTGCTATTTTTGAAAAATCAAAAAAAAAAGAGAAAAACATGTTTTTTTTTTCTTCTTTTTTTCAAAAGGGCACATTGCCAAAAGGGCAGGGGGTGCTCTAGCACCCCCTAGTGTCTATCTGTGCACGCCACTGCAGGCTATAGCTGCCTGTAGCGGCCCTAATGAGATCAGAGGATCAGTGTGCGTGTGTGTGTGTGTGTGTGTGTGTGTGTGTGTGTGTGTGTGTGTGTGTGTGTGTGTGTGTGTGTGTGTGTGTGTGTGTGAGTAATTACTCAGCAGATATACGACAACATGAGCAGCAGTAAACCTCAGAGCTTACCAACGACGTTATAAGGACAGATTGTACTGTCAAGGTCTGTGTGTGTGTGTGTGTGTGTGTGTGTGTGTGCGTGTGCGTGGGTACGTGCGTGCGTGTGCGTGCCTCCTGTCCTGACCCTTCTATACTGTAATTTGTCCTGCTCATTGTACGTAGACGTGTAGACGTGTGCGTACATCTCTTGCTCTCCTACCATGCATGGAGACTTGAACGGCCAGTCTTTCACGATCGCTCCTACCAGGCATTCCGCTCTTTCTTTCTTTCATGCTACTTAGCCTCCTCTTATCTTTTTTCATGTGACTGGCTATTTTTCACAAAAAAAAATGTGTATACTTTTTATCCCACGATTTTGCACCCCATTTTTTCACCCAGTGTCAATTATCTATAATGTAATCCTGGGTGCTACACTGCCTCTGCCAACCTGGGGGGACAGCACGGACTGACCTCATGCTTCCTTCTATGCATGAGGTGTCCAAGCTGCTTCTTTTCACCTGACAGGGGGGAGTTTCCCCGGCCGGACGTAGCGCGTGGAAGGAACACGTTATTCTGGTCGGAATAACGTTCCTTTTCCCTCCATCAGGCGCCCCGGCTGGCCAGGGGGAGGTAGTTGCATGTTTTTGTGAGGGTACCTACCCTATAGGGGACACGGGGAGAACATGTGAGGGTACCTACCCTATAGGGGACACGGGGAGAACATGTGAGGGTACCTACCCTATAGGGGACACCGGGAGAACATGTGAGGGTACCTACCCTAAAGGAGACACAGGGAGAACATGTGAGGGTACCTACCCTAGGGGGCACAGGGAGAACATGTGAGGGTACCTACCCTAGGGGACACGGGGAGAACATGTGAGGGTACCTACCCTATAGGGGACACGGGGAGAACATGTGAGGGTACCTACCCTATAGGGGACACCGGGAGAACATGTGAGGGTACCTACCCTAAAGGAGACACAGGGAGAACATGTGAGGGTACCTACCCTAGGGGACACGGGGATAACATGTGAGGGTACCTACCCTAGGGGACACGGGGAGAACATGTGAGGGTACCTACCCTAGGGGACACGGGGAGAACATGTGAGGGTACCTACCCTAGGGGACACGGGGAGAACATGTGAGGGTACCTACCCTAGGGGACACGGGGAGAACATGTGAGGGTACCTACCCTAGGGGACACGGGGAGAGAACATGCAAACTCCACACAGAAAGGCTCTTTCGCCAACACCGCCTCGGGTATGGGCACTGATGACGCGGAGGAGCCCCCCAGCGCCCACAGCGTCCTCAGTGGGAATCGAACCCAGGACCTTCTAGCTGTGAGGCGACAGCACTACCGACTGTGCCACCGTGCCCCCGGCTATTTTTCCATTTTGAAAACAATGCCTGCAGGTTTCCGAGGCTAGTGTTTTTTATGACTGCTGTAATTGCCGGTGGCTGAATATCCCTCGTGGGGTCAATATAATCCATCCTGTCTGACACATCATCATGTTTATTCATCAATACACAACATGCTCGTCCCCTAAAGCTCAGCCAAACGTCTACTGTTCCTACAGTCAGCCACTCAGCCCTGCTGTGATCTGGACAATTCTGTGTGTGCGTGCGACGTGTGTGCATATGTGTGTGCACGCACGTGCGTGTGCACACGTGCATTACAGTACCTGCAGAAGGCCCCCGCTCCAGCCACCACCGTGCACACGCCTCCGTTGAAGCAGAATTGGGGGTCCGCGTCGCACTGGGACACGCACACGCCTGACCCCGCCGAGCGCACCAACCCCAGCTTGCATCCGTCGGGGCCCAGGGCCCCGCCTACACACACACACACACACACACACACACACACACACACACACACACACACACACACACACACACACACACACACACACACACACACACACACACACACACACACACACACACACACACACACACCAGAACAAAGGACTCCAATTACTTCAAACCCATCCTGCAGGGCGGGAATCCCTCTTTTGGTGTTTTAAAGGCGTAGTGAAACGGAAATGGTGGACATTTTATTTTGAAGTTTCAGACGATCTCAAGTTGAAACACCGCTATGAAGTTTCTGAACCAATCAGAGCGTTGCATCCCTTCAGGGGATGGGACGGGTAGCTATGCTTCGCAGGACGCTAGTTTTTTATTCCTAGGATAGCTCAGGTTTAGGAGCGCTCGTTTTACTACTCCACCACATCTTTTACTACCGCGGATTTTTTAATAGTTTTTGGATTAAGGTTGGTGAGGGGTACGTTAATAGTTTTTGGATTAAGGTTGGTGAGGGGTGCGTTGCTCCCCTGCTTGCGGTTATGTTTAGGTTAGAGTTAGAGATAGGGTTAGTACTAGTCATAGAGTACTAGTAGGCATAAACACTTGTGTGTGGTCCAAAACACAGCCCAGCGCTTCCTACTCCACTGACAACCAATCACAGCGCTCCAAATTCCCTCCCATCATAGGAATAAAAAACTCGCACGCAGGACAGCGTGTGCATGTTTGTTTACAAATCAGATAGTCTGCCAGCTTTACCAGTTTACACTTAATGTGGCTTATTTCTACCCTATAATGTTTTCAGATACATTTTTAGCGTGATGATAAAGTTGAAACCGAGTAATACACTCTCTGGATGTTATCTTGAATGGGAATAAAAACGGAAGATTTCTGTAATCAGTAGCAGCTGTGCAGCCTGTGCTGGACGGATGCGGAGATATGGGGAATTAAACTGGTGAGCTTCATTTTTATTGGCTTCTATCGATGTTGGCCTCGACACGTCATCACGCAGCACGTTTTCGTTTTCAGGAAGTAATACAAAATATTTTTTATGGACTTTTAATATAAAAACACACAAAAATGAGAATTTTCACATTGTTTTGGCATCCATTGTTAGGTATGCCCATATGATGACCATGGATATGGTCTAAAAGTGTGAAAAACGTGTTTTTCATTTCACTACACCTTTAAAGCATTATGTTATACTTTAGCTATTGGGAAAATAGCAGATCTACAAGCTCATAGCGCGGCACCGAGTGCCGCGCTACGAGCTTGTAGGTCTGCTATTTTTGAAAAATCGTGAAAATGTGGTCACAAATCTTTGAATATATTTTTTTAGATATTTATTTTTTGGTGTTTTTTTGCCTTTATTGATAGGGTACAGTAATTTGACAGGAAAAGGGGAGAGAGATGGGGAGTGACACGCGGCAAAGGCCGTCAGGCTCGGGAGTCGAACCTGCGGCACGCCGTCCGGCTGGCTTGGCAGCCTACAGTAGGTGCCCAGACGGTTGAGGTAACCGTCCGGACGAATATATATATATTTTTTTTTAACTCAAATCTCAAAGCTTCTGGGGAGGTCCCTGGAACAGCATATTTTCAGATGGGGGGTCGGCGGCCAATTACAGATAATTCTGGAGGTCCTTGACATGAAATATTGAGCACCACTGATACAGAAACATGAGGTATTTCAGAAAACTGTCATGATTTAGAATGGGTTAAACCACTGACCTAAGCCCTGGCCCTTGTTCGGCCTGCCTGGCGGCGCAGCGGGCCGGGACGTCCCACCTCCCCCTCCCCCCGCGGAGTCGCCCCCCACCGGCCCGGACGCGGACTTGGTGTTGTCGGGCGAGCCGGCCAGGAGGGGGTTCTCGTCCTCCTCCTCCTCCGTGGCGGGCGGGGGGGGTGAGGGCTCGGGCTCGGGCTCCGGGGTCGTGTCCAGGGCCGAGAGGTCGTCGTCGGGCGCCAGGTAGTCGTAGAAGTCAGAGAGGGTCCACGCCGTGGGGTCTCCCCCCCCTCCCCCTCCTCCCGCCCTCTGCTTCTGAGGTACCGGGACCTGCATGGAGTGATTCATTCATTCATTGAATACTTTTATTAGACAGAAATGCAAACAGCAACATAGTACAGTCAATACATAATGTCTTTGCCAGATCTACAAGCTCGTATCGCGACGACTCGCCCCTTTACCAACTCGCCCCCGCGGTTAATGTAGTTAATGTAGTTAATGAAGTTAATGTAGTTAATGTAGTTAATGTAGTTAATGTAGTTAACTTAATTTTCCCTCCCTCCCTGAAATGATCTTGTATACAGATGTATTTGATTGTATAGTAGTCGATCTCTATACTCTGTCTCATGTTTTTCTTCCTTGATTTTACAGAGACGGTTACTACTTAATGAAGTTAATTTAGGACCTTCTATAGCAGTTCATTTAGTTTTATTAAACACATTTCTTCCATGTAGCCCATGTTTTGTAATGACATCATTCATGATGCTATTATGCCCATGGATATACAGAGTGAACTTACATATATATTCTTTCAGCGTGAACGTTTTTAACTCAAATCTTTGCTTCTGGGGGGGGGGGGGGGGGGGGTCCCTGGAACAACATATTTTCAGATGGGGGTCCGAGGCCAAATTCAAATCATTGAAAAAGGTTGGAAAAGGTTGACAACCACTGACATAGAAATATATAGGTTTTTCAGAAAACTGTTAGGATTTAGAAGACTTTCTTTTTTTAAAGTGGTATACCACTTTGAAAAGTGGTATATACCAGTGGTTCCCAAAGTGGGGAGTCCGGGGACCCCTAGGGGTCATTGAGGGAGTTCCAGGGGGTCCCCAGCTAAATGATAATTAGGAACCAAATGGACCCTTATGGGTCTGTAACTCAGAGAGTGTATAAATGGAATGTACACTCTCAGAGTTAAATTAACATTGATTTTACAATATAAATGGGGGTCCGTGGGCTGATAAGTGTCGATTTGGGGGTCCTTGACAAGTTTGAGAACCACTGTTTTTTGGCATACACCACTTTGTATAGAGTGGTGTATGCAGTGGGTGCAGTACCCACCTTGGGCCAGTCGGCGGGGTCGTCCGAGGGCACCGTGTCGGGGGCGGGGCTGTGGAACGCCACCGCGACGACGTCGTCGTCCGACAAGGCGCGGTCGCCGCCGCCCCCCGGCTGGTCGACGGGTCCGGCTCCTCCCCCCCCGGCCGTAAGCTCCTCCCCTGCCGCCGCCTCCTCGAAGTCTACGCGGGCCACGTGTTTGTGAGAGCGGTGGTGGTGCGGAAGCCCCGCCCCCAGGTGGTCTGGAAGCCCCGCCCCCAGGTGGTCTGGAAGCCCCGCCCCCAGGTGGTCTGGAAGCCCCGCCCCCAGGTGGTCTGGAAGCCCCGCCCCCAGGCCAATCAGGTGGTCTGGAAGCTCCACCCCCAGGTGGTCTGGAAGCCCCGCCCCCAGGCCAATCAGGTGGTCTCGCTCCGCCGAGTCGTCGCTGAGCGTCGTCGTCCTGGCGCCGCCGAGCGCTTCCTTCTCCACGCCGACGGATGATTGGTTGTTGTGGTGGTGATGATGACGCCTGCCGGCCAATGAATGCCTCCCTGTCGGTGAAGAGGAGGAGGAGGAGACGAGGACAATTAATTAAGGCAAAACAGAACTTATACAGTCACGTTTTGTCAGCAGTGTTGATTTAGTCGACTAAAACTATGACGAAAAATGTTCGTCGACTACCTTTTTTCACTGACGAAAACGAAACGGAAACTAAATGAAAACTAAGCCATGACGACTAAAACTATGACTAAATATACTGTCGATTTTGTCAACAAATAAAAACGAAATGTTAGGAAGGGACTAGTGGACAAGAGATCCAGTATAAGTCATTTTACACTTGGTTGCATGCTGAAAATACAAAAGCTTGTAGATCTGCTATTTTCAGCAAGTGTAAAATCAGCCATTATGACGGCCTCAAGGCCCGCCAAAATACATTTTAGTCGACTAAATTAACTGTAGATTTAGTTGACAAAAATCGTATGATATTTAGTCGACTAAAACTAGACTAAACACTAAAACATTCTGGGTGACTAAAATGTGACTAAAACTAAATGAAAACGTTTCAAGAGACTACGACTAAAACTAAATGAAAACGTTTCAAGAGACTACGACTAAAACTAAATGAAAACGTTTCAAGAGACTACGACTAAAACTAAATGAAAACGTTTCAAGAGACTACGACTAAAACTAAATGAAAACGTTTCAAGAGACTACGACTAAAACTAAATGAAAACGTTTCAAGAGACTACGACTAAAACTAAATGAAAACGTTTCAAGAGACTGACTAAAACTAAAATAGAAATGTGCTTGCCGAAAACAACACTGTTTGTCAGAAGAACGCAGTGAGCGTAATCAAAAAGTGACGTATTATTAGGACAGGATATACCTGTATGTTCATATTAGGACAGGATATACCTGTATGTTCATATTAGGACAGGATATACCTGTATGTTCATATTAGGACAGGATATACCTGTATTAGGACAGGATATACCTGTATGTTCATATTAGGACAGGATATACCTGTATGTTCATATTAGGACAGGATATACCTGTATGTTCATATTAGGACAGGATATACCTGTATTAGGACAGGATATACCTGTATGTTCATATTAGGACAGGATATACCTGTATTAGGACAGGATATACCTGTATGTTCATATTAGGACAGGATATACCTGTATTAGGACAGGATATACCTGTATTAGGACAGGATATACCTGTATTAGGACAGGATATACCTGTATGTTCATATTAGGACAGGATATACCTGTATTAGGACAGGATATACCTGTATTAGGACAGGATATACCTGTATTAGGACAGGATATACCTGTATTAGGACAGGATATACCTGTATGTTCATATTAGGACAGGATATACCTGTATGTTCATATTAGGACAGGATATACCTGTATTAGGACAGGATATACCTGTATGTTCATATTAGGACAGGATATACCTGTATTAGGACAGGATATACCTGTATTAGGACAGGATATACCTGTATGTTCATATTAGGACAGGATATACCTGTATTAGGACAGGATATACCTGTATTAGGACAGGATATACCTGTATGTTCATATTAGGACAGGATATACCTGTATTAGGACAGGATATACCTGTATGTTCATATTAGGACAGGATATACCTGTATTAGGACAGGATATACCTGTATTAGGACAGGATATACCTGTATGTTCATATTAGGACAGGATATACCTGTATTAGGACAGGATATACCTGTATTAGGACAGGATATACCTGTATTAGGACAGGATATACCTGTATGTTCATATTAGGACAGGATATACCTGTATTAGGACAGGATATACCTGTATGTTCATATTAGGACAGGATATACCTGTATTAGGACAGGATATACCTGTATTAGGACAGGATATACCTGTATTAGGACAGGATATACCTGTATGTTCATATTAGGACAGGATATACCTGTATTAGGACAGGATATACATGTATTAGGACAGGATATACCTGTATTAGGACAGGATATACCTGTATTAGGACAGGATATACCTGTATTAGGACAGGATATACCTGTGTGTTCATATTAGGACAGGATATACCTGTATTAGGACAGGATATACCTGTATGTTCATATTAGGACAGGATATACCTGTATTAGGACAGGATATACCTGTATGTTCATATTAGGACAGGATATACCTGTATTAGGACAGGATATACCTGTATGTTCATATTAGGACAGGATATACCTGTATTAGGACAGGATATACCTGTATGTTCATATTAGGACAGGATATACCTGTATGTTCATATTAGGACAGGATATACCTGTATGTTCATATTAGGACAGGATATACCTGTATTAGGACAGGATATACCTGTATGTTCATATTAGGACAGGATATACCTGTATTAGGACAGGATATACCTGTATGTTCATATTAGGACAGGATATACCTGTATTAGGACAGGATATACCTGTATTAGGACAGGATATACCTGTATTAGGACAGGATATACCTGTATGTTCATATTAGGACAGGATATACCTGTATTAGGACAGGATATACCTGTATTAGGACAGGATATACCTGTATTAGGACAGGATATACCTGTATGTTCATATTAGGACAGGATATACCTGTATTAGGACAGGATATACCTGTATGTTCATATTAGGACAGGATATACCTGTATGTTCATATTAGGACAGGATATACCTGTATTAGGACAGGATATACCTGTATGTTCATATTAGGACAGGATATACCTGTATTAGGACAGGATATACCTGTATGTTCATATTAGGACAGGATATACCTGTATTAGGACAGGATATACCTGTATGTTCATATTAGGACAGGATATACCTGTATTAGGACAGGATATACCTGTATTAGGACAGGATATACCTGTATTAGGACAGGATATACCTGTATTAGGACAGGATATACCTGTATTAGGACAGGATATACCTGTATGTTCATATTAGGACAGGATATACCTGTATTAGGACAGGATATACCTGTATGTTCATATTAGGACAGGATATACCTGTATTAGGACAGGATATACCTGTATGTTCATATTAGGACAGGATATACCTGTATTAGGACAGGATATACCTGTATTAGGACAGGATATACCTGTATGTTCATATTAGGACAGGATATACCTGTATTAGGACAGGATATACCTGTATTAGGACAGGATATACCTGTATTAGGACAGGATATACCTGTATTAGGACAGGATATACATGTATTAGGACAGGATATACCTGTATTAGGACAGGATATACCTGTATTAGGACAGGATATACCTGTATTAGGACAGGATATACCTGTATTAGGACAGGATATACATGTATTAGGACAGGATATACCTGTATTAGGACAGGATATACATGTATTAGGACAGGATATACCTGTATTAGGACAGGATATACATGTATTAGGACAGGATATACCTGTATTAGGACAGGATATACCTGTAGTTTCATCACTTGATTGAAGGAATGTTCACACCTGTGTCAAACATTTCAATTAGAATGATAGCTCATGGGACTTGTAGTTCTCAGTGAAACACAAGGCACCCAAAAAGACACAAGTGTCCAGACAAATTAAAGTGTCTACCATTCATTGTCAATGGAAGCCAGCGACATGGAGATACAAATACTGTATGAATCGGACGCTTCACGTTTGTAGCTGCTGCAAAAGCTACGAAAATGTTGAGCTGTTTTAAACTTCAGCCACAAAGATACAAAGATACAAAGATACAAAGCTACAAATGCGCTTTAGACTGCAGTCACATTCCCTCAAAACAAGCAAATCAGCCTAAAAATGCACCTGTCAGCAGGTCAAAGGTCAAAGGGAGAGGAGGTGATCGCCGTATCCTGATTATCCCCTTCACATTGACTTCCTTCCCAACCTGTACATGCCATATATCTCATGTTTAGAGAAATGTCACATGTTGTTATTGTTTTGTGATTGTTATTATTATTATATCAATTGTTGTTGCTGTTCTGGATTGTTGTTCATGTCATGATTGTGTGTGTGTATGCATGGGACCCGAATGGAAACAAGACCGCAAGGTCTTTCTTCGGTGAGATGCTTGGCTGTACATTGTGCTGTTTGCATTTGTGTGTTGTCTAATAAAATATTCCAAAGCTTTGCTTCTTTGTATGTTTTGCATCTGCCAGTGACTGATCGACGGCACACGCACGCACGCACGCACGCACGCACGCACGCACGCACGCATGCACACACACACACACAATAAATCAGTTGCACCAGGGACGAGCAGAGAGTGTTAGGCCGGCTTTAGACTGCAGTCACATCAAGTCAAATCCGATTCAAAGCAGATTTGTTTCTCAAATCCGATCTTTTGGCCCGGTCATTCACACTATCGTTTGCAAGTGACCAGATCCGATCTGTGCATTCAGACAGATTTTAACAACTCAACGCAAAGCCGCCCTGCATAGACATGTCTGCTTTGGTTACCGTGGTAACCAACAACAATCTGACATTGCAGATAATAGGGCCGTGTGTAGCCATTCTCTACCCTTCCGCGAGAAATATCCTCATAAACGGCCTTGTTTCTGTACATTTTAAGAAGTTTAGAATATTGTACGGAGGCATCCCCCAGTGTGCCTCCTCCCCGAGTGACAGGAGGAGCGTCAATGTCATTTCACATCCTACCCGGTTTGCATTTAACCGCCTCCCCCCCTTCGGAATTCCAATAACTTTTTCATATCGCGTCAAATAAGAACTGTGTTCCAAAAATAAATAAATTATCCCAGCGGTTTGACTCAAAGAATCAACTGACTGAGAGAAAACGCTAATGTTACTGCTACCGAATTATTAACATTTTTGCTAGAAACAAATATGACTGACTGACTGTTGTAACGACACAGAGACACCTCCCCGACATATCGTTGAGACAGTTTATTTATTTTTGGACCACAATGCTTATATGAGACTATTTAAAATGAAACTTCTGTGACCCTGGACCAGGGGATGAGCGAGGGACGTCAGGACCCCTGGACCAGGGGATGAGCGAGGGACGTCTGTGACCCTGGACCAGGGGATGAGCGAGTGACGTCAGGACCATGGACCAGGGGAATGAGCGAGGGACGTCAGGTCCCTGGACCAGGGGATGAGGCGAGGGACGTCTGTGACCCTGGACCAGGGGATGAGCGAGTGACGTCAGGACCATGGACCAGGGGATGAGCGAGTGACGTCAGGACCCTGGACCAGGGGGATGAGCGAGTGACGTCAGGACTCTGGACCAGGGGATGAGCGAGTGACGTCAGGACCCTGGACCAGGGGATGAGCGAGTGACGTCATGACCCTGGACTAGGGGGATGAGCGAGGGACGTCAGGACTTCTGTGACCCTGGACCAGGGGATGAGCGAGGGACGTCAGGACTTCTGTGACCCTGGACCAGGGGATGAGCGAGGGACGTCAGGACCCTGGA